>NW_028240786.1:0-211016 GCF_964263255.1 Lissotriton vulgaris | reverse complement strand
GAGTCTGGGTCATTAGCCAGTGACCAGGAAGGCGATAAGAAGATGCAAACCAATGTCGGGTGATTTCAGGTGAAGAAGGTGAAGATTGACTCTTCAGCCACAAGGACCAGGAGGCGTCGAGGACCACCAAGAGCTGGATTCGAGCTGTCCCACAAAGGATGTCGAGTGCTGCGGTGTTGAGATGTCATCAGTGATGTCATTTGAGATGTCATCAGTGATGTCATTTGAGATGTCATCAGTGATGTCATCAGTGATGTCACTAACCATGTCATGAATGATGTAATATGTGACATCATCAGCAGTGGATTGCGGGTGCGCGATATATAGTTAGTGGAACTAACTATATATGAAATTTCAATGGTTTTGTGTGAGTAAAATAAGGTTTTGAAAAGGCTAATTCCTAACTATATATGGTCTATAACCAATGGTTTTTTCAGTGAATTTTCAAGGTTTTGTAAATGCAAATTCCTAACTATATATGGCCTATAACCTATGGTTTTTTCAGTGAATTTCATTGGTTTTTTAATAGCAAATATCAAAAGCTGTAAAATGTCAAGTACGTGATAGGTAAAACAATTTTCGTGTTTATGCACGCTGATGTGCTTTGAACGCTGCCCCCCTCCCCTCTTTTCTCTTAGTAGTACTCTCTCTTTGCAGATAGTGGAGAGTAGTTAACGCAGGCCTTTACCCCCGTTGTAATCCGTCGTGCCTGCTTGTCTCTCCATTTGATTAATTGTTATCCAAGCATTTACTGTTTTACAATTGATTCTCTTTGGTTCATTCTCTATTTACAAACAAGCACAAAGTCGCAATACTCTGTTTAGTCTTTGCAGATAGTGAAAAATCGTGTAAAAAAATAAAAGTAATCGAGCAAAATCAGTAGGCCACTAATTGGATCTCTTTTTGACCTCGCTAAAATAGAAACATTAGGAACAACCCTTCATGAGAAATACGAAAATAGTGAGATGAACTGAGCGCCACACCATGAGGGCTGCAAGACAGCTCGGCTCCGTCACCCACCCCGCCCAAAATAACGACAAACCCTATGCAAATATTAAAAATATAGACAACACACCAGCAAAGTAACAGGGTAAAACATTTTATTAAATAACTATTTACATTACGTTGGTTTATAAGATGATGTCAGTAGTGGACCGATGTGTGAATAGGTCGGAAGCAGCACAAGGCGCCAAGATCCGGATGGCAAATCCTGGATGTTGGGTGCCATAGTTCAGAGTTCTGAGTTTGAGCCTTTTTCAATGCCTGTGCTTTGTTGTTTCCCCTCCATCAAAAACAAAAAAAATATATAAAACTGTGCAAAAATACAAAAAAATCAAAAAATGTTTACAAAAGCAGTGCTTGTAAGACTGTCTGAAGCTTATTTCCACCTACTGCAGCTTCACTATTCTCAAAGTAAGTGACGGTCGTTTGTGGACCTGACTGCATTTGAAAACAATGTTATATGGTACCTCCCTAAACTGCTTGACGGAGGCCCCCGAAGGGCGGTGTGATGGCACGGACTCGGAGAAGACGCTTGGCTCCGACCCCCTCCCCAAGTCTTATAGCACTGGTGTAGCCTGAGATCGCCCCCGACATAGGCGGCCGGCTCCCGGGGTCCGGCGGAACTTTTTGCCTTTTGATGACTCTTCTATTCTGGACTTTGTCCCACAATCCGTTTGACCTGAAGACACGCTGTAGTGGGGCACCTCTTTACCGTTTTAGTTGCCATTCCGTTCGCTTTTGCTACACTGTGCCTCTTCCGCCATTCAGCTGTTTACCGCCCGCTCTTGCGACTACAGCGTCTCGCTCACCATGTAGTTAAGTTGCTCCCGCTCTTGCGGTGCAGCGATAGGCGGCTGCCACAGGACTCTCAAAATGGCGGCCGGCTCTTCGGTTTTGGGCCTGGTCCACTAAAATGGCCCTGGGACACCTTGGAACTCGGACGCTTCCCTGATAGGGCTTGGGTCCCATTCTCGAAAGCGTCCCCTCAGCCGTGAAGATTCTACAAAAGTCTTGGGGGGCCCCCGACTCCCGCAGGCTTCTGGTGGGGAGCGGCTGCCATGTCTGCTCGTGGAATGGGCACGACGGAGCTACGAGATGGTAGTGCTCTCATGCTGACGCCAGCTTTAGTCTGAAACATCCAGAAACACTGTAGACTACAAATTCGATCAGTTCCGGTAGCGCCCCAACATGACCCGGTAGAGAAGAACTTGCCCTCCCTCTTTGACTGATGGTTCTTGTTGCATGTCCCCTCTGTTGTCATTTAACAGAACTTTTTGGACTGCTGAAAGGGGTTGTGTTCCGAACGCTGGTTGGTGGAGACATTTTGACTATATTCTTGACCTACGTTGTCGCGTAATGCGTTATATGACACGCCGCGTTAGGGCACCCGGAAGTGATCCGAGGCGCAGCGCGCAACGTAAGCATAACAGGTCATGTGACTTGTTAATAACGGGAGCCGGCCGCCTATGTCATGGGCGATCTTTGGCCACACCAGGGCAATAGTGAAGCTGCAGCAGGTGCAAAAGAGCTTCAGACAGTCTTACAAGCACTGCTTTTCTAAAAAAATTTTTGTATTTTTGCACAGTTTTATGTATTTTTTTTGTTTTTGATGGAGAGGAAACAACAAAAAACAGGCATTGAAAAAAGCTCAACAGTGCAGGGCGCCTTGTGCTGGTTCCGACCTATTCACACATCGGTCCACTACTGACATCACCTCATAAGCCAACGGGGCACCCCACACTGACTTTCGGCGCAGCATTGTAGGATGGCCACACCAGTGCGGCAACTTGCTGGACACCACCTCGGTGCCATCCGGATCTCGGCGCGTTCCAGTCACTGTACCGCAAAAGTGACCGGAACTCAGCTGGACACGCCGTCTTTCGGCACAGCATTGTAGGATAGCCACACCAGTGCAGCAACTTGCTGGACACTAACTCGGTGCCATCCGGATCTCGGCGCGTTGTGCTACCTTCGGCCTATTCGCACACCGGTCCGCTACTGACGCCGCCTCACGTGCCAACGGATTTTCTACGCTTTTTGTAGCCCTATGCCGCATAACAGGTCATGTGACTTGTTTATAAAACTTTTCATTGGTTCATTTTACTTTTGGTTTCCTAAAGATGGAAGGCTTGGTCATATGACCTAAAAATAACACTTTTCATTGGTTTAGAATTTTTTTTTTTCCCAAACGATGAAAGCCCCACCTTGTTTCTGGATGATTCAGACTGAAGCTGGCGTCACCATGAGAGCACCACCATCTCGTGGCTCCGTCGTGGTCATTCCGCGAGCAATCATGGCAGCCGCTCCCCACCGGAAGCCTGCAGGAGTCGAGGGCCCCCAAGACTTTTGTAGAATCTTCACGGCTGAGGGGACGCTTTCGAGAATGGAGCCCAAGCCCTAGCAGGCAAGCGTCCGAGTTCCAAGGTGTCCCAGGACCATTTTAGTGGACCAGGCCCAAAACCGAAGAGCCGGCCGCCATTTTAAGAGTCCTGTGGCAGCCGCCTATCGCTGCACTGCAAGAGTGGGAGCAACTCAACTACATGGTGAGCGAGACGCTGTAGCCGCAAGAGCGGGCGCAACTCAGCTGGATGGCCGCCACCTGGGGAGGCCCGTTCACGCCGCCTCTCCCACGCCCCCCCCCCGGGCCGCCCCACGCCAATTTTCGGAGCAGCATTGTAGGATACCAAAACCAGTGCGGCAGTTTACTGGACATCACCTGGGTGCCATCCACATCTCAGCGCGTTCTGCTGCCTTGGGACTATTCGCACAACAGACCGCTACTGACGAGGCCTCCCCCCGCACCACCCGGGACGCCCCACGCTGTTTTTCTGAGCTGCATTGTAGGAAACCAAAAACCAGTGCGGCACCCAGGTGACATCACCTGGGTGCCGTCCAGAACTCAGCACGTTGTGCTGCCTTGGGACTATTCGCACAAAAGACAGCTTCTGACCATTGTTGCTTTTTTTTGTCAAAAATGTTTAAATGTTTGTTACAGTTTTTGTTCCGTTCGTTATATTTAAAAGTTAATAAAGTTTTATAATCCTACTTTATTGGAGTGCTGTATATTTTTAAAAAATCGGGTGAATGGGGCCTTGAATCGGGTTATTGTCATGTGTGGGCTTTGCAAGTGTACTGCTATAGGATCGGACATTTCAAACTCAAATGCACGTTCTTTTTCTTACCTTTCCGAAGCATGGAGCGCAATAGCAGGCAGAGAAAGGGTGATGCAAGTGTTGAACACTGCCCGGCCTGGCAAGTTGCTGGCAGTGCCCCCCCCCCCCCGCCCGCTCCGCTCCTGAAAGAGGACACACACACACCGCCGCCCCGAGTACTTCACAGATCTTTAAAAGACCATGCGCTTGTTCATGAGGCTTAAATGGTTTATCACCCCTTGTAGAACCCCTGCATCGACCCTCTGACGTTTCCTGGAAGAATTACCACGTAACAAAATACCAAGCCTTGTCAGCTGAAACCCCCGAGGAATCGTGGGGCATATTATCAAGGGGGTTTATCTCCGCTTTTTTGGCTTTAAAAGCCAAGAAAGCGGAGATAAAATTATCTCCCTATTACCAAGCTGTCGCTAACACCAGTTAGTGACAGCTAAAAGGAGATAGCGACCATCTTGGGCCCCGCTTTGCATGTCAGTGATATTTATCACTAATGACATGCAAAGTGGGCGTGCCAAGATGTTAGCGACTGGAAACAGTCCCTAACATCGCTATCTCCTATTACCAACTTTTGGAGATATTCGCGCTAAGCGCGAATATCTCCAAAAGCTAACACCTGACCTGAGCAGTTCTTAGCCATGTTATCCAATGGGAGGTGGATAACATGGCTAAGAGCATTTGCTCGATAATGCATGAATATCGCTGACCTTTCAGCGATATTCATGCATTGCGGCCGTTTTTTTTCGCATTTGCGATAAACCTTGCTAATAGCAAGGTTATCTGCGATAAAAATCGCCGATGTGCGGCGATAATTTTTGTCTCTAAACAAGTTAGAGACAAAAATTATCGCTAGTTGTTGGTAATATGCCCCCGGGTTTTTGCTTGCAGAAATCGGGAGGCGGGAGACTAGCACTGAAATCAGTAGTCTCACGCCTGAATCGGGAGGGTTGGCATGTCTGGATTCTCTACAGCTGGGGCCATAAACTACATCCGCAGAGCTAGGTGATAGCCTGGGACCAGCCTGGAATCTAAAATGGCTGCCGTGCACGACAAAATTGTGGCATTGGAAAAAAGGCAAGATGGCGCAGACAATGTTTATCAATAAGGATTCATTTATAACAAAATATTTTATCGCACTGACAAATTGGCGGTCAACACTTCCTGATTTCCATCGAATCGAACGTTAACAGACGTCACGCAGTAAAAAAAAAAAAAAGCTCACGCACAGCCGCTGGAAGAGATGTATCAACATATATGAGCCTCCTCAGCCACCCTCAGAAAACATAGGGGATTAGGATACGTCTCCCGCACCCCCTTATACCTAGTAATTTAATTAAAACGAAGCACAAAATGGCGAATTCCCGTTTCGCTACCAGTTTGCGGCCCAGTTCGCGGCCCGTGAAGCGCTTCTACCGTGAATTTTTATTTTTTTATTTTCCCCACGGGACCCTTTAATAACCCCAACAACATTCCTAGGGGGTCAAGAGGGGTATACCTTGCCCCCTTTCATTAAATTCCCCCTTCGTTTTTCACCTCTTCTTCTCTCTCGATCCTACCGAGAGATAAGATGGCGGCCGCTCCGGACTGTTTAGAATGTTGACAGACACCAGGGAGCCAATCAGCTTCGCATCGCAAAGTTCCGTTTCGCGAAAAGTAAGCGGACCGGAGCGCAGCCCGGAGCGCTGTTACAGATATATATCTTGTTTTGAACGTTAATTTCTCAAAATCCACTGGAGCACATATATTGAGATCTAGCAAAGGCACATCGGGCTAACAGTCCCTACAATTTTGCCAAGTTTCGTGCAAATCCATTCAGCCGTTCGAGCTAAAAGTGAGGCCAACCGCCCTATGGAAATTAACATGGGAAAAACGCGTTTTGGGACCCCCCTTTTTTCTCGGCCCCCCCTTGACGCAACCCCCCCAAATTTTCAGGGGCTGCTCAGAAACAAAATGTGCCATTTTCCTGAAAATTTCAGCCGTGTCCGTCCACAAACGCCAAAGTTATTAGACATAGAATTTTCAAAAGTCCCATAAACAAAAAATCCTAACTATATATACCTACTGGCGACCGCCAGTAGGTAATATATATATATATATATATATATATATATATATATATATATATATATATATATATATATATATATACACATGTGAACAAGGCTGTTTAGCTGAAACGCGTTGTGTAATAAACTGCAATCCAGAATTTTGGGTCGTTTGCCTTTACTTCCTAAGAGCGCATTATGAACTTACTTGTGGCTTGATGGATTGATTATACCGGACTACTTCGCCGGAATTTGCGCCAACTTTCTCGGGTCCCAGCACTCCGGAAGAAGCACTTTCTTTGTGGATATATATATATGTATATATATATATATATATATATATATATATATATATATATATATATACATATATATATATATATATATATATATATATATATATATTACCTACTGGCGGTCGCCAGTAGGTAGTTATAGTTAGGATTTTTTTCAATGTTAAATCTCAAAATTCTATTTGGAATAACTTTGGCGCCGGTTTACGAATCTGACTGAAAATTTCCTCAAAATGGCCTTGCGGCGTTCCGGTCCTTCCCTGAAAGTTTGGGGGGGATTCATTCGTCAAGCGGGAGCCGAGATAAAAGGGGGGTCCCAAAACGCGTTTTCCCCCATGTTAATTTCCATAGGGCGGTCGATTTCACTTTTAGCCCGAACGGCTGAATGGATTTCCACCAACTTGGCAAAATTGTATGGACTGGTACCCTGATGTGCCTTTGCTATGTCTCAAGATATGTGCTCCAGTGGATTTTGAGTAATTTAGGTTCAAAAAAATATATATATCTATAGGCGCGCTCCGGTGCGCGCACCGGGGAGCGCACCAGACGCGACACGCGACTTGCGCGCGGAAAGCTGATTGGCTCACGGGTGTCTGTAAACATTCGAAACAGTCCGGAGCGGCCGCCATCTTGTGTCTCGGTAGGAATGAGACACAAGAGGTGGCATAAAAAAAAGGGAGAAATGACTATAAGGGGGCAGGGTAGACCCCCTCCTGACCCCCTAGGTTTGATGTGGGGGCTAAAATAGGGTCCCGCGGGGCATTTAAAAAACATTTTTTTTTCGATTTGCGCGGGGGGAGCGCCCGGTACGTGCACCGGAAGCGCACCGGGGAGCGAAGCACGGGGAAAATCCAGGGCCTTATTTATGAAGGCCTTGCGACAGTTTTGCGCCGCCTGTGCAGTCTGATTAATGACTTTGATTTGAGAAACAACGTCAACTTGATGGAAAATTATTCTTTGGATTGACTTTGTGGCTTACTGTGAGGTATCACAAAATTGGAGCCTTTTGGCTGAAATCATTACCCACTTGGGTTTATTCACGCATACGAACTGGTGTAAAAATGCCATCAAGGACAATCTTTATTAATGGAACGTGTTTCTCTAGTATTTGTTAATTCACGTTTTGTAATTGTTACAAAGTGAAAAAAGAAAACATTGTAGCAAAGTATTTCTTTCATGTCCTTGCAAACACGTGCACGTTATTTTGTATCATGTCACTTTAAATAGAATGGCCGCTTTAAGTAATGTTACCCGTGAGCAAGAAGCTTGGCTTCGAAACGCGTTGGGTTTTGTTCGTGAGCCAAATAAATACTAACATCAAGCACCATTTGGGCCTCGGCACTGGTTTTTTGATGAAAAATCGTGGTATACCAGGGAAAGGTATAATAACAAGGAAGTGGCGATTCCGCCGGGAGCCCGCCGTTGCAAGCGGCTTAAGCCAGCCAAATTCTGTGTGGTTTATTTTTGAAAAAACGCTTTTGCCCGCCGAGAACAGCTGCAGGGGAGAAATAGATCGAGAAACATTTCCGGTGTTCTGACCCAACACACACCGTGAGCAGGGTGAGTCCGAGGACCGCTAGGCTTTTCGTGTGTGTGTGAAGGTTAAAGACATAGGAACGGTTCCACCAGCAAAATTGTTCTGGAGCGATACGGCGAAAAGCTTGATGTTTACAGCGAAGCGCTTTTATGCACGCTGAAAGGTATTTACAATGGCGGAATCACGAAAGAGTAAGAGACAGGAGGCAGCAACTAAACTGTTTGCAGGCATTAACAGCGCTAGTGACGACAAACCGTCATCTTCTAACCCAAAGGTCGATGATGTAAAAAAGTTGTGGGACACTTTGTGGAGAATTCTTAAAAAAGAACAATCCAAGTGGTGGGAGGCGGCCGCCCTCACGAAGTATGTAGAATGTAGTCGGATTCCACGGGGGCTTCGGATTTTCGTGATCCCAACTTTCCAGGACCCTGACCCGGAGTTGATAGACGAGTGGATGACTAACAATCACACGTGTTCCATGAATATGCTGAGAATGTTAATCAAACATGCGGAAAAAGAATGTATAAAATTGAATCTGGAAAGCGAGGTGCTTGTGACCAAATTGAAGGAAAAATACACAGAAGTGGATTTCTCTGCTGAAATGATGAAAATGGAAAAGAAATTAGAAAAAGTTGAAGAGGAAATAAAGGCAAAAAAACAAAGAAAATTTATCAGGGATGAAATCGACTATAAAAATGGGCAAATCCTAACTTTCGCCAAAAAATATCAAGTGATGCGTGAGGCGACTACTAAAGTGAGCAAAACAAAAGCTACCGTCAATCAAACGTCAGTTCTGGAAGCAAGTGTGAATGATGATGAAATTCCACCAGCGAGGTCTGACTATGAAAGTTCTGAAAGTGATACAACGGAGGTAATTGCTCCAACTAATGTAAAAGACAAAATTTTAAACGAAGTAGCCCTCATGAATCGTGGTCGTCAAACGTACACTCCACCAAAAGGTCGTGGAAGAGGCGGCAGAGGCGGATTGGCAGCAAGAGGAGGATTAACCAGTGTAACAAGATCAGCAAGCCCCGTGGGAACCAGAACAAGAGGCAAAAAAGCACAGATATGATGGGAGACGACAAAAAAACTGTGGTAAACCTTTCTAAGCATATTTTAACACCAGAACAAATTGTAGTCTTATCACGCGGTCTGTCATTTTGTCCGACGGCCAAATTTAATTTTACTGATGCCCGAATTGATTTATTTAAGTTTACGAGGAAACTTAAACTCAGGAAATGGTTTGCAACCAAGTCACGCCCCAAGTCTACCATTGATAAAACAGCTAAAAGCGCTTTGTCAGTTAATGATGCAGAGACATTGCAATTGGTGCATGAGTTAGCGGGGTGTGATGATATCTTAGATGACCCACTCCTGAACTTACTTGACAGCAATGTCGATATTGGGGCCAGTAGTGCAAGTACATTCAAGCCTAAATCAGTATTTTTGCCACAAATCAGCAACAGCTGTATTGAAAGTTTTGAGTTAGGCATGATCAAAGAGATTAGGATGATTGAGAAATGTAAAACTAAACCTAATCTAAATTTGAGTAAAGCACAATATTTGGCCATACAAGACATACAAAGTTGGACCGATGTTGTTATCAAAGGCTCTGACAAGGGGGGAAATGTTGTTATATGGCCCTTGGAAATGTATTTGGCAGAAGGTCTACTACAATTGAGCAATGTGGATAATTATGTGACCTCCAACATACAGGAGTATAATACGTCAAAACAAATGTATTATGATAAACTAATGGATTGGAGGGATAGAGGAATCATTGAAGACAGTGAGTACAATTATCTCCTGTGTAGACATCCACAAATTCCAGCATTGTATTTGCTCCCTAAGGTGCACAAGAATTTGGAGGTACCCCCCGGCAGACCCATAGTTTCCTCCAATGGGAGTCTGCTCGAGAATACCTCCATTTACATTGATCATTTCTTGCAGCCCTTAGTTCGTGCTTTACCGTCTTACATCAGGGACACTTCCGATTTCTTGAAAATCATTAATGATTTGACGTGGAATGAGAAGTATTGGCTTATAAGCTTTGATGTAACAAGCTTATACACGAGCATACCGCAAAATCTTGGTGTGGACGCGTGTAAACATTTTCTTAATGATCGGTCTATTAACCACTTACTCCATACACATATGTTGTTGGAGATGATCAGTATTTGTCTGAAGAATAATTTCTTCATTTTCAACAAAGTGATGTACAGGCAGACCCGGGGGACCTCGATGGGAAGTTGCTTCGCCCCCAGCTTTGCGGGGTTGTACCTAGGCTGGTGGGAGGAGCAAGTGGTGAAGAACATCTCCCACTTTTCTGACCACGTGGTCCTCTGGGTCCGCTTCATCGATGATATTTTTTGTGTGTGGAAGGGTAGTTTGGAGGAGGCCGAAGAATTTGAAAACATCTTGAATGATAACTCGTTGAATCTAAAATTTACCAGCAATATGCACAAAAGTCACCTAGAATTCCTGGACGTTCACTTGGCTGTTGTGGGTGAAGTGTTAACCAGTTCTCTCTTTCGCAAGCCAACGGCTGGCAACAGCTTACTGCATGCTGAAAGTTGTCATCCACCAAACTTGAAACGCAGTATCCCTTTTGGTGAACTTATCAGGGCTAAACGAAATTGCAGCATGCAGGAGTCATATGAAACTGAGAAGAGTGTGATGTGTAAAAGATTTTGTGAAAGGGGTTACAGCAAACAGGTCATTAAGCAAGCTGAAACTAAGGTTGAACTCATGGAAAGAAAAGATTTACTGGTTCCCAAGGCTCGCACGAATTCTGACCAGATCAGATTCATTACTAGCTTTGATAGTCAGTCATGGAGAGTCAGGAAAAGTCTTGAGAAATATTGGGATGTCCTAAAACTCGACGATGACATAAAAGAAGTAATCAGTGACCGTCCTGCAGTTACCTTTAGAAAGGCAAAGTCGCTTAAAGACACTCTAAGCAATGCCTTAATAAAGGAAAAAACCAAAAACTTGCAAACTGCTGGATTTTTTCCGTGCAGAAATTGCAAGGCTTGCAAACACAGCTATAAATGTAAAAGCGTAAAAATCTCCCAAGACCAAGAAGAACACAAAATCACGAAACAACTGGGGTGCAACACTGAATTCGCGGTATACGCGTTACAGTGTCCCTGTAACAAATGTTATATAGGGATGACCACAAAAAAAGCCAAATTGAGGGTGTTGGAACACATGAGGGCCATTAAAAATGTCAATCCACAGTATCCGGTGGCAAGGCATTTTGCCTCTGTACATAACCAAAATCCTGATCTGTTGAGATTCACGGTGATTGACTGTGTGGAAAAGAAAGAAAGGGGTGGTAACAGGTTGTTGGCTCTGCGAAAACTCGAGTCCCGTTACATCATACGATATAACACCACACATCCGAATGGGCATAATTTGGGGGAAGAATTGGCTGTTCATTTGCAAACTTGAAAATGTATTAATAGCTGTTCACTGTTCTCCATCATTTTCCATTCTTGAAGTCTATGAATGTTTTAAATTCACTTTGGTGCAAGGACTTTTTTAAAAATTATTGCATATATTTTTGTTTTTCTTTATTTACAGATGTCATCTTGAAACGTGACTGCTTAAAAATCACCCACTTGGGTAGCACACAGTCTGATTAATGACTTTGATTTGAGAAACAACGTCAACTTGACGGAAAATTATTCTTTGGATTGACTTTGTGGCTTACTGTGAGGTATCACAAAATTGGAGCCTTTTGGCTGAAATCATTACCCACTTGGGTTTATTCACGCATACAAACTGGTGTAAAAATGCCATCAAGGACAATCTTTATTAATGGAACGTGTTTCTCTAGTATTTGTTAATTCACGTTTTGTAATTGTTACAAAGTGAAAAAAGAAAACATTGTAGCAAAGTATTTCTTTCATGTCCTTGCAAACACGTGCACGTTATTTTGTATCATGTCACTTTAAATAGAATGGCCGCTTTAAGTAATGTTACCCGTGAGCAAGAAGCTTGGCTTCGAAACGCGTTGGGTTTTGTTCGTGAGCCAAATAAATACTAACATCAAGCACCATTTGGGCCTCGGCACTGGTTTTTTGATGAAAAATCGTGGTATACCAGGGAAAGGTATAATAACAAGGAAGTGGCGATTCCGCCGGGAGCCCGCCGTTGCAAGCGGCTTAAGCCAGCCAAATTCTGTGTGGTTTATATATATATATATATATATATATATATATATATACACATGTGAACAAGGCTGTTTAGCTGAAACGCGTTGTGTAATAAACTGCAATCCAGAATTTTGGGTCGTTTGCCTTTACTTCCTAAGAGCGCATTATGAACTTACTTGTGGCTTGATGGATTGATTATACCGGACTGCTTCGCCGGAATTTGCGCCAACTTTCTCGGGTCCCAGCACTCCGGAAGAAGCACTTTCTTTGTGGATATATATATATGTATATATATATATATATATATATATATATATACATATATATATATATATATATATATATTACCTACTGGCGGTCGCCAGTAGGTAGTTATAGTTAGGATTTTTTTCAATGTTAAATCTCAAAATTCTATTTGGAATAACTTTGGCGCCGGTTTACGAATCTGACTGAAAATTTCCTCAAAATGGCCTTGCGGCGTTCCGGTCCTTCCCTGAAAGTTTGGGGGGGATTCATTCGTCAAGCGGGAGCCGAGATAAAAGGGGGGTCCCAAAACGCGTTTTCCCCCATGTTAATTTCCATAGGGCGGTCGATTTCACTTTTAGCCCGAACGGCTGAATGGATTTCCACCAACTTGGCAAAATTGTATGGACTGGTGGCCGATGTGCCTTTGCTATGTCTCAAGATATGTGCTCCAGTGGATTTTGAGTAATTTAGGTTCAAAAAAATATATATATCTATAGGCGCGCTCTGGTGCGCGCACCGGGGAGCGCACCAGACGCGACACGCGACTTGCGCGCGGAAAGCTGATTGGCTCACGGGTGTCTGTAAACATTCGAAACAGTCCGGAGCGGCCGCCATCTTGTGTCTCGGTAGGAATGAGACACAAGAGGTGGCATTAAAAAAAAGGGAGAAATGACTATAAGGGGGCAGGGTAGACCCCCTCCTGACCCCCTAGGTTTGATGTGGGGGCTAAAATAGGGTCCCGCGGGGCATTTAAAAAATTTTTTTTTTTCGATTTGCGCGGGGGGAGCGCCCGGTACGTGCACCGGAAGCGCACCGGGGAGCGAAGCACGGGGAAAATCCAGGGCCTTATTTATGAAGGCCTTGCGACAGTTTTGCGCCGCCTGTGCGTCACTTTTTGTGACGCACCAGCGGTGTAAAAAAATGCGCCTCGTTGCGCTATATTTAAAAAGTGACGCATCTAGGTAGATGGTCACTTTTTAAAACCCTGCGCCACATTATACCTGCGTCAGTTATAATGTATGCAGAGGGGGCGTTCCCCCGCAAAAAGCTTCGTAATACCGACGCAGTGAAATTCATGAGATTTCACTGCGTCACTTTTAGGATGCTGTTGCGTCAAAATCTTGCGCCTGCCTCACAGCAGGTGTGAGACTGACGCAAGACCTTTCACATGGTGCTTTCCCCATGTGAAAGGACGCATCACTGGAGTTGCGTCACTTTTGTGATGCACTCCAGCAATGCGTCACTTTTGTGTTTACAGATACGTCAGAAATACTGACGTATCTGTAACTCCTTGCGACATGATTCGTCATACATTAAATATGACACATCTGGAATGTCGTAAGGAGTGCGCACAGAAAAGTGACGCATCGCTGTTTTCACGCAGCGATGCGTCACTTTTCAGAAATGAGGCCTCCAGTTTATTCACTGTGTCACCTCTACGACCCTTTCTTGCGTCAATACGTCCCTTTTGCATACATTACACCTGACGTAGGAATAATGTGGTGCAGGGGCTTACAAAGTGATGCAACTACCTAGATGTGTCACTTTGTAAATATGACTGAATAAGGTGCATTTTTTACAGCACTGGTGCGTCAAAAAAAGTAACGCATCGGTGGCGTTAAAGTGACGCATGGCCTCATAAATGAGTCCTTCAGTCTTCTACTCATGCGTCATATTAAATTTATGACGTATTATGTTGGAAGTTCTTTTAGATACGTTAGTATTTCAGACGTATCTGTAAGCGCAAAAGTGAAGCATTGCTGGAGTGTGTCACAAAAATGAAGCAACTCCAGCAATGTATCCTTTCACATGGGGCCAAGCCCCATGTGAAAGGGCCTGCACGCCTGCTGTGAAACAGGCGTAAGATTTGGACGCAACAGCGTCATAAAAGTGATGCAGTGATATCTCATAGATTTCACTGCGTCATCTCTACGACCCTTTCTTGCGTCAATACGTCCCTTTTGCATACATTACACCTGACGTAGGAATAAATTGGCGCAGGGGCTTACAAAGTGACGCATCTACCTAGATGCGCCACTTTGTAAATATGAACAAATAAGGTGAATTTTTTACTGGACTGATGCATCACAAAAAGTGACGCTCTGGTGGTGTTAAGGTGACGCATGGCTTCATAAATGAGGCTTTCAGCCTTCAACTCCAGCAATGTATCTTTTCTTACCCTTCCACCCCCGTTCCTTTTCAACATTTTCTTTGAATATCAACATTCCCTATATTCACTCTTCTTCTCCTTACTTTCCTTCCCAACACTCACCTTCTTTCAGTCCCCCTACTTCACTTCCTTTCTCCTCTCATACCTTTCTGTTCTTTCTTACTCATTTTCCTTTCCATTATCAATGCACTCCATTTCACTTACTCTTTTTCATTTTTTAAAGAATATAGCTCTTTGATGAGAATTGGAGGTAGTTCTGAAAAGAACTTTTTGTTTTCTTCTTTTTTCAAAACAGGAACAAAAACAGGGAATGGAAACTGCTCAACAGGAGCAAAAAGAACAAAAGAAATAGGGGTGGAAAGGGCAGCGATGGTTTCCTAATGAGCTGTAAACTTTGTTCTCCAAAGGTAAGCAGTTGATTGCAGTATCTGCATCTGAGGGCACCATGGTTAAAAGCAGGTTGAATGTTTGGCACCAGCTCCTGCGATTGCCCCCTCCCAGAAGAAGTTGCTCCTCCGGTGGATGTAGAGGCCCCATCACTGGGAACCTCTTGTGCCAGAGCCCTGACACTTTCCCGGGCAAAATTCTGGGGGTGCTTCCTCTCCACATGCCGGATCATCATGAAGTTTCCAAATGAGTATTTTCTTAAGGGGTTACCCCGTGACAGGACTTCTTTGCAGATCCGGCACTCCACTTTTGGAGCATTCACCTTTTTTTGGTTAGGTGGTATTTTAAAAAATTTCCAAATAAAATGTTCCTTCACCTTTCGTTGAGGAGGCTCTTCATTGATGAATTCAGGTTCTTCATCACTGCTGGATTCTCTGGCAGCCATGGTAAAACCAAGAAAGATCCAGGAGCAAAAAGGCAGGTCTTGCAGTCACAAAGGTGAAAGAAGAAGTGAAGGAAATGGGTGGGAATTTCATTCTTTGTAAAAAAAACTGTTAGCAACCAATGAAAAGTGTTATTTTAAGGTCACATGTGGTCACATATGGTTTTTTCAGTGAATTTAATAGGTTTTTTAAATGCTAATTCCTAACTATAACTGGTGTGAAACCTATGTTTTTTTTAGTGAATATATATATATATATATATATATATATATATATATATATATATATATATATATATATATATATATATATATATATATATATATATATATATATATATATATATATATATATATATATATATATATATATATATATATATATATATATATATCTTCATCCAAAGTGATCCATCAGCCATGCGAGCGCGCTCAGCAGTGTGTGCTCTGCCTAGGGGTCGGATCCTGACCCAGGCAATTTTTCAAAACAAAAGAGGCGGCACAATCAGGATATCTTTTTAAGCCTTGTTTATTTCAAGACTTCACCCCACCAACGCGTTTCGGCCACACCCGGCCTTGCTCACGGTTGGTTAGTCCCTCTACTGTGTTTCTATTTATACTGGCCCATAGTTAGCCATTTATGAGGCATTATGGGATATGTAGTTCCATTACATTTCAGTGAAAAAATTAAATTAAAAGAAAGACTTTGCATGCTTTTAAATCACAGCACTTTGGTAACCAGTTATTTACTACATAATGTAACCAATTCTGGGTATAGTACCCCAATCTTTCATTGATGTTTCTTGTTTCTCAATTAGTGTTTGTTAGGGGTATAGTACCCAATTTCATTCTGAGATCATTATTCCAGGTGAATATGCAGGTCCTCTCCAAAGTTCATCCCCTTCGGGTGTTTTGTTCTGAGTCTAATTATCATGCGTGACTCCATTTGTCGCAATCTTCGAACCACATCACCACCTCTCTCCATTTTATCCAGTATTTTTGGCCCATAGAAATGCATTTGTCTCCAGTCTCCATTCTGGCATATGCTCATATGTTTGGCAGTGGCATATTGCATGTTAGAGTTTTTTACTGCTCGGATATGTTCCAAAATTCTTTTTTATAACATGCAGGTCGTGCACCCCACATACTTCATTCCACATTTGCATTCAATAACGTATACAACGTTTTTTGAGGTACATGAGATTTGTTGTTCTATTCTCATTAGCTTTCCATCTGGTTCCTCAATCACTTTCATACTTTTGCCGATCTTGCATGCTTTGCATGAGTTACAGGGTTGGAATCCTTTCCGTTGCATTTCCAACCAGTTTTGTTTTGGTTTCTCTTGAAAGTGGCTTTTAACCAGTAAGTCTTTAAGTGAAGTGTTTTTTTTGTATGTTATTAGTGGAGCGTTGCCGATGGTGGTGCCAATGTCAGGGTCCTTTGACAGTAAATGCCAATATTTTTTCATTATGCGGGCAATGTTTGTGCTTTATTTACTGTAGGTCATTATGAGTCTTGGAGGTGTGTGGGTTTCGCTTTTTTTTGGTTGTTCCATTAGTGTTTGAGTTCGTGTTTTCAGGTCAATTTTTCTTTTGCAATTGGTTAACACTCTTTCTTCATAGCCACTCGCTCTGAATCTGCATTTGCTTTCTTCAATAACTTTCTCTGCATCTTCTGGTACAGAGCAATTTCTCTTGAGGCGTGTAAATTCACCATACGGTATGCTTCGTAAAAGGGGTGTGGGATGAAAACTTGTTCCATGGAGCACACTGTTTGTAGCTGTTTTTTTTCGAAATAGAGTAGACTCCAACTTATCATTGTGCACATATATTTTGGTGTCCAAGAAGTCTATTTCATATATATATATATATATATATCTATATATATATATATATTACCTACTGGCGAGAGCCAGTAGGTATATATAGTTAGGACCTAGCTACCATGGGAAATCCGCAACATTCTATTGGAAATAACTTTTGCACCGGTTGAGGAATTTGCGTGTAATTTTCAAAAATTTAGGCCAGCTCCGCTCCGCTTCTTCCCTGGAAGTTTCGGGGGGATTCGTCATGCGGGGGCCGAGAAAAAAGGGGGTCCCAAAACGTGTTTTCCCCATGTTACTTTCCATAAGACGAATAGACAAGGCTACAGCCCGAACCGCTGAATGGAATTACACCAAACTTTGCAAAATTTTAGGAACTGGTACGCAGAAGTGCCTTTTCTATATTTGGTGAAAATTGCTCCAGTGGTTTTTATGAAAATTAACTTCAAAAACACATATATAGCTGGGCGGAGCCTAACCACACATCTCATCGTGAGATCTGATTGGCTGTCAGCACTTCATCCAAGAAGTGTTGGCAGCCATCTTGGCATCAATATACATGATAGCACCTCATTAAAAAGCATTGTAGTTAATAGTTACATTATAAATCATTTGTTGATGGTACCATACTCATTTTAGGAATTGTGGTGTGTTCTAAGATGATTTTACCATGTGAAAAAGCCTTCTGCTGGGATATCATGAATCATGTTTGAAAGAAAACTATTATCTCATGCTTTTCCCACAGTGGTTTGGAAGGGGCTCTATTAGCTAAACTGAAAGCATATTTTCTGTAAATTCACATTATCTTTCTCAGTCATGTGAGACTGAAGTCTGACATTCTCAGTAAAACATGTACATACAACAAGGACAGAGACTATCAGTAGATTTCTTTGTGTTCTACTTCAGCCTCCTACAGTGTTCTAAAGAACAACTAGAGCGCGTACAGTCCTACTTATTACAAAGGTATGGCACACCTGAAGCCATCTTGATTGGAATAAAGTGGTAACCCTTAAAACATTTAATTTAAAAAGGAACAAAATGAGGGGGTATATTTTGCCATAGAAAGTATGATTAGTGCTGCAGAAAAAAAATGGGCACATTTTGAGTGACTTCTCAAATCCTCTTCTATTTCATTAAAAAATTCTGACATGCAGTCTCCCAAGATGGCCACCAGAGACAAAAGAGCCCAAATGTAGCACAAATATCACCCAGATGTAGCCCAAGTATAGCCCAATGACAGAATGTCCCAGAGTGTTCTAAAGAACAACTAGACCGCTAACAGTCTTACTTATGACAAAAGTATGGCACACCAGAAGCCATCTTGATTGGAATGAAGTGGTAAGTCTGAAAACATTTAATTTAAAAATGAACAACATGAGGGGGTTCATTTTGCCATAGAAAGTACGATTAGTGCTTCAGAAAGAAAAATTAGGGCACATTTTGAGTGACTTCTCAAATCCTCTTCTATTTCATTAACATAATTCTGACATGCAGTCTCTCAAGATGGCCACCAGATACAAAAGAGTCCAAATGTAGCCCAAATATCACCCAGATGTAGCCCAAGTATAGCCCAATGACAAAATGTCCCAGAGTGTTCTAAAGAACAACTGGAGCGCTAACAGTCTTACTTATTACAAAAGTATGGCACACCAGAAGCCATCTTGATTGAAATGAAGTGATAAGTCTGAAAACATTTAATCTAAAAAGGAACATAATGAGGGGGTTCATTTTGCCATAGAAAGTATGATTAGTGCTGCAGAACGAAAAATTAGGGCACATTTTGAGTGACTTCTCAAATCCTCTTCTATTTCATTAAAACATTCTGACATGCAGTCTCCAAAGATGGCCACCAGAGACAAAAGAGCCCAAATGTAGCCCAAATATCACCCAGATGTAGCCCATGTATAGCCCAATGACAGAATATCCCAGAGTGTTCTAAAGAACAACTAGAGCCCTAACAGTCCTACTTATTACAAAGGTATGGCACACCTGAAGCCATCTTGATTGGAATAAAGTGTTAACTCATAAAACATTTAATTTCAAAAGGAACAACATGCAGGGGTATATTTTACCATAGAAAGTAGGATTAGTGCTGCAGACAGAAAATTAGGACACATTTTGAGTGACTTCTCAAATCCTCTTCTATTTCATTAAAAAATTCTGACATGCAGTCTCCCAAGATGGCCACCAGAGACAAAAGAGCATAAAAACATTTAATTTAAAAAGGAACAAAATGAGGGGGTATATTTTGCCATAGAAAGTATGATTAGTGCTGCAGAACGAAAAATTAGGGCACATTTTGAGTGACTTCTCAAATCCTCTTCTATTTCATTAAAAGATTCTGACATGCAGTCTCCAAAGATGGCCACCAGAGACAAAAGAGCCCAAATGTAGCCCAAATATCACCCAGATGTAGCCCAAGTATAGTCCAATGACAGAATGTCCCAGAGTGTTCTAAAGAACAACTAGAGCACTAACAGTCTTACTTATGACAAAAGTATGGCACACCAGAAGCCATCTTGATTGGAATGAAGTGGTAAGTCTGAAAACATTTAATTTAAAAAGGAACAAAATGAGGGGGCTCATTTTGCCATAGAAAGTATGATGAGTGCTTCAGAAAGAAAAATTAGGGCACATTTTGAGTGACTTCTCAAATCCTCTTCTATTTCATTAAAAAAATTCTGACATGCAGACTGAAACATGCACTTTGAACACCAGCAGCAGACTTCCCTGGTGAGCAGTAGCTTTACTACAGTGATCTAATGAGCAACTAGAGTGCTAACATTCAGAATTTATGGCAAATGTGTGACACATCTGAATGCCTTCTTGATGGAACCAAAATAAACAAGCATTGAAAATGCAATAGATCTCGACCTCGTTTAAGTTAAAGCCATTCTGTTTGTAATGAGGTGGCTTTTTAGCTTTGCTTTTATTAGTGTTTTTAAAACTTTCATGTAAATAACATGCATATGTAAGCATATATGTATATGTATGCATGCATTTATATTTGTATTTATATAGATATGTAGATTATATATGTTTATATATGTATGTATATACACATACATATATATAAATGCATATGCATATATATGCATATATATATGTGTATATGTGTGCGTGTAGAGAGAGGTAGAGAGGTAGAGGTGTAGAGGTAGAGAGGTAGAGGTAGAGAGGTACAGGTAGAGAGGTAGAGACTAGTAGAGAGAGAAGTAGAGAGAGGTAGAGAGATAGAGAGTAGAGAGTGAGTAATAGAGAGTAGAGAGTGAGTAGTAGAGAGTAGTAGAGAGCAGTAGAGAGAGTAGCAGAGAGTGAGTAGTAGAGAGTAGTAGAGTGAATAGTAGAGTGAGTAGTAGAGAGTAGTAGAGAGTGAATAGTAGAGAGTGAGTAGTAGAGAGTAGAAGAGAGTAAGTAGTAGAGTGAGTAGTAGAGAGCAGTAGAGAGTGAGTAGTAGAGAGTAGTAAAGAGTGAGTAGTAGAGAGTAGTAGAGAGTGAGTAGTAGAGAGTGAGTAGCAGAGAGAGAGAATAGTAGAGAGTAGTAGAGAGAGAGTAGAAGAGAGTGAGTAGTAGAGAGTAGTAGAGAGTGAGTAGTAGAGAGTAGTAGAGAGTGAGTAGTAGAGTGAGTAGTAGAGTGAGTAGTAGAGAGTGAGTAGTAGAGAGAGTAGTAGAGAGTGAGTAGTAGAGTGAGTAGTAGAGAGTGAGTAGTGGAGAGTAGTAAAGAGAGAGTAGTAGAGAGTGAGTAGTAGAGAGTAGTAGAGAGTGAGAAGTAGAGAGTGAGTAGTAGAGAGTAGTAGAGAGTGGGTAGTAAAGAGTTAGTAGTAGAGCGAGAGTAGTAGAGAGTGAGTAGTAGAGAGTAGAGAGTAGTAGAGAGTGAGTAGTAGAGAGTAGTAGATAGTGAGTAGTAGGGAGTGAGTAGTAGAGAGTAGTAGAGTAGTAAAGATCGAGTAGTAGAGAGTGAGTATTTGAGAGTAGTGGAGTAGGAGAGAGTAAGTAGTAGAGAGTAGTGGAGAATATTCCAAAGTTTGGCACAGCACCATTTGCACAATAAGTCCAATCAAATCATAATACTTAGAGTCCTTATTGAAGCGCTGAATCTTGGTGTATATTCAAATGCTTTTATTTTCCTTAAGTTTATGTACCACAGCCAGCCGACACGTTTCGTTCTGTACAACAGAACTTCTTCAGGGCGTTCTTATTTCCTTCAAGTTATGTTGGTATCCTGTTGTCATATAACTAGATATTTCTTCCAAATGTTAGACGAGATGTAAGTACATTCTTATTCAAAGTGACTAGGTATCAATTTTACCCACACAATTCGGGCAGACTTGAGTAATTTATAGCATCCTCAAAGTCAGTCTTTCAAAAATTCCAAAGTATAGGACATGATCATCCAAATGTTTCTCAAGAAAAGTCATTTTCAATCGTTCGGAATATCGGCGTTTGGGCAGATATGACCCAGGGACCCCCAGTATGCAAGGGGAATTAGTCCCCCCTCTGCAAACGCGCCAGTGGCCTGTGCTACAGAGAGGTGTAAAAAGAGGCATAGCCTCATTACACCTCTGTGCAATGCAGCCCCCTGGCACATACTGGAGGTTCCAGGTGGGCTAGTTGGCCCCAAGGGACCCCCAGTATGCAAGGGGAATTAGTTCCCCCTCTTCAAACATGCACGGGGCTGCGTTGCAGAGAGGTGTAAAAAAGGGTGTGGCCTCATTACATCTCTCTGCAATGCAGCCCCCTGGAGCATACTGGAGGCTCCTGGTGGACTAGTTGGCCCCAGGGACCCCCGGTATGCAAGGGGAATTAGTTCCCTCTCTGCAAACGCGCCAGGGGGCTGCATTGCAGAGAGGTGTAACAAGTGGCATAGCCTCATTACACCTCTGCAATGCAGCCCCCTGGCGCATACTGGAGGTTCCAGGTGGGCTAGTTGGCCCCCAGGGGCTCCCAGTATGCAAGGGGAATTAGTTCCCCCTCTTCAAACATGCACGGGGGCTGCGTTGCAAAGAGATGTAAAAAGGGGCATGGCTTCATTACACCTCTCTGCAATGCAGTCCCCTGGCGCATACTGGAGATTCCTGGTGGGCTTTCAGGTCTTATATAGTTAGGAATTAGCATCAAAAAAACCTTTGAAATTCACTGAAAAAAAACATAGGTTTCAGGCCTTATATAGTTAGGAATTAGCATTTAAAAAACCTTTAAAATTCACTAAAAAAACTATAAGTTTTATGGGTGTTATAGTTAGCTGGACATTTCACTCATACAAAACCATTGAAATTGCTCCTATATATTTAATTGTACTAACTATATTTCGCGCACCCGCAATCCACTGCTGATGATGTCACATATTACATCATTCATGACATGGTCAGTGACTTCACTGATGACATCTCAAATGACATCACCGATGACATCACTGATGACATCATCCACGTGACAATCACATACACCTTTTCATACACTAGTAAAATCTTTCATCACTTTGTAAAATACAGAGTATCATATTTGAATGCATTGTTACAGCAATACAAGTATCTAAAAACCCACTCATTGATTCATAGATGTATACACACAACTAATCACTTACCTGTAGATTCACTCATACATGCTGTCAATGAACAATAGAACACTATCAAAAATACTTATACGCCTAAATCGACATTACACACCAGCACACATCCTATTCACATATGAAGTCATCCTACTCACTTATGCAAACAATGGATAATACTTACATATTTACTTAGCTACACACTTATAAAACACAACTTCATCTATTCATTTAGATAGTAAGTCATACAGTGAATTATAAAATCATTATTACAAGTATAAAGTTATCCATGCAGTCACTCACACAATCATTGAGTCTTATGTATACTTATTTATATACATCAACTGACACATACACTGCCTTTTATTTTTCTAGTTTGTTGGACATGTACCATTGAGAAATATATTTGCTCATCACCACACCCATAAAGATATTCACGCACCCAAACAACTGTTAGAACATGTAGTTTTCACTTCATATATCTAGTGAATCAACTATTCACACATCTTTGGGCAGTCACACCCCCCACCGAACCACACACACATTCACTCTCCCATACAAATACTCAGTTAACTAATCAATAACTAATATAGACTTTCACATAGTTAGTAACCAACTGGAGAACCAGTTTACACAACAACTGACTAAGTGATACAGATATTCAAACAGTTTAGTCACTATCCACTATATTTAGTGAGACACTATAATTTGGTAAGGTAAACAGTCAATTACACTGCTACTAAATCCTCCATCCAAATATTTATTTTTATATATCCACTCATTCTTCAATGCAAATTGCAATATATATAATGCATTTTTAAATAACGAAGCAAACCACATTCACTGGATGATGTCATCAGTGATGTCATTCGAGATGTCATCAGTGATGTCACTGACCATGTCATGAATGATGTAATATGTGACATCATCAGTAGCGGATTGCGGGTGCGCGAAATATAGTTAGTACAACTAACTATATAGGAGCAATTTCAATGGTTTTCTATGAGTGAAATGTCCAGCTAACTATAACACCCCGAAAACTTATAGTTTTTTGAGTGAATTTTAAGGGTTTTTTAAATGCTAATTCCTAACTACATAGGGCCTGAAACCTATGGTTTTATCAGTGAATATATATATATATATATATATATATATATATATATATGTATATATATATATATATATATATATATATATATATATATATATATATATATATTTATCTTTATTTCTTTATTTCTATTTATATAGCGCATTATCACCCGGGGGTCTCTAAGCGCTTGTACCAGGCAGACAGACAACTCCATAGAACAGGCAGCTCCCCTACAACTCTCCCCAAGCTTCTCGGAACAGTATTGTTTTTAGCATCCGTCGAAATGACAGCAGCTTTGGTTCCTTACGGAGATCTGGTGGAAGTTTATTCCATGCTGCCGGGAGCAGAGTGGAAAAAGCTCGACCGCCCTGGGTCGACAGACGATAACGTGGGTTAGTCAGGAGCGTGGCCTCTGAAGACCTCAATGCCCTGCCTGGAATGTAGCTTGATAGTCTACTTTTAATATAGTTCGGTGCGTTGCCATAAATAGCCTTATGGGAGATACACAGGCCTTTGAACAATGCCCTCTGTCTAACAGGAAGCTAATGCAGCTGGCGCAGAAGAGGAGATGCATGCGCCTTCCTGGGCTTCCTATAGATTAGTCTTGCTGCATCGTTCATCACTGTTTGAAGCCTCGACAGTTGTTGCTGGGGCAGACCCAAGTACAACGCATTACCGTAGTCCAGTCGCCCCAGAATCATGGCTGTCACTGCGCTCCTTAGAGTAGAAAAGGACAGTAGATTGGAAATTTTGCAAAGTTGCCTAAGGAGGCCTATGCATGTACCCACCACTGTGGACACCTGCTTTCTCATGGTCAAATTGCCATCAATGAGGATGCCCAGGCTTTTTACCACGGTTGCTGGAACCGGCGTCCTGCCCAACTCCCTGGGCCAAAATCCATTGTGCCAGGGGCTGCCTGCGGTGGTAATTGGCAGCACCTCTGTTTTGTCAGGATTGATCTTTAGGGAGTTGGCAGTCATCCAGTTTACTGTGTATCTCAGAATGTTATGCATATATATCGGTCGTGCTCACTTTCCGTCTTTGCTCCCTTGCACTCGCGACCCGGTGCTGTGTTGCGGGGTGATGGACACCACGCGGATATGCAGGATCCCAAGCTCACAGTAACCACAAAATTGCAACAGCACTCACAGGAAGGTTGATTGCCCAAATTTAATGGGATTACAATTTACACAAATAAACGCGCCACCTTTGTCAATAGTGGCCGGCACCGACATGAGGCAGGTTTAAATACATTAGTACTGGTAACATGAACAAAGGACACCAAAACTTCCTTCAGTCAAGGTGTCGGCCATTTTTGAACAGATTCAGTAAAAGAAAAGACAACATTATTCTTGTCCATCTGGACTGGGAACATCATTATGCCATTGTAACATGTGGCCCTGGATGGGCTTGCGTAGTGCATTAAACACAATTATCTCCCATCTGCAACTCCAAAATACAGTGCAAAAATAAATAAACAATCCTGGCCTGAATGGGCTAATTCATTTACATATACACTCTCCCCAGTACCTTTTTAAGCATCATGATATCATCTCAGTCGCTAACCTGGACCAGTACTAGATCCAGAATCACATTTTGTACGAAAGTTACTACAGGTGCACAGCCATCTCCTCTCCACTATCGAGACCACCTGGTCTCTTTGTCTGATTATCAATAATGTGCTGTGATTCTCATCTTCTCAACTGCAATTGCCTGTTGCCCCCTCTCACATTCACGGGCAACAGGTCCATACAGAAGAAGCTCAAAAGGTCCCTGTTGCAATGATAGAACACCTCGAAATGCCTCGCCACCGGATAGGTAGGATCCCTGTTCTGTATGGCCCTGAGGTGTTCCAAAATCCTTATCTTTGTGGGGTGGATTGTACTCCCAATGTAACGCAAGCCACACGGAAAAACTAAACAATACACTGTGTGGCTTGTGTTACAGTTCATCAAGCTCTTAATTTTCCTTGGTTCTCTCATGCCTGGTATTTCGTACTCTAACACTGTTTTACTGTTCTTACACACCCTGCATTTGAGACATGGGTAAAACACCACCAGTTTCCCAAACGGTGACGTTCTACTCATGCTCCCACAGTGACTCTGGAATAGGCTGTTCCGCAAGGATCTAGCCCTCCTGAAAGTCAAAAGGTGCCTTCTAGGCAGATCTTTCCCTATAACTGGGTCGGACATGAAGATATGCCAATTTCTGGCAAAAATCTTCCTAATTTCTGGGGCATCTCCTGAGTAATCCGTAATCATTCTCAGGCTATTGGCTTTAGCATCTTTAGCTTTGATTTTGCACGTGTCAGGCGCCCCACCAGCTATCAGGTCTTTTCTGGGCTTCATTTCAGATTTTAATTTAGCCTCATATAGGGCCCGATGTAGGTCACCAATTACCGGTCAGTAACGGCCGATTTCGGCCGTTACTGACCGGTATTTGGTATTTGACATGTAGGTAGGCTTAATTTACAGAATCGGTATATTTACCGATTCGGTAAATTTACTGATTCTGTAAAATACCGAATAGGTAAATTTACCGAATCGGTAAATACAGATGTAGGTGGCACTGAAAACAGTGCCACAGGCCATTACCGATTCGTTATTTACCATGTAATACTATTACATGGTAAATAACGAATTCCAGTGTACATGCACATCTGTGCATGTACACCTGTGCCATGTGGCACACAGACATGCCCTATGGGCATGTATGTGTGTCACATGGCACACAAGGCAAAATTAGGGGTGCAACAGGGTGTCAAAGTGCCACCCTGTCACCCTTACAAAATCGGTAATTTTACCGAATCGGTATTTACCGATTTGCTAATTGACATTGATTCTTATGGGCCTGTAGGCCCATAGGAATCAATGGCAATTACCAAATCGGTAAATACCGATTCGGTAATTACCGAATCATACAGATTCTGTAAAAATTACCGATTTTTTACCTACATCTGATTTACCGAATCGGTAAATTTCGGTATTCTAGAGTCGATAAATCAGATTTACCTACATCTGGGCCATAGTGTTTCGTTGGTGTAGCCTCTTGCTTCAAAACCTCCTCATGCTATCTTTAGCAGCTGCCTGAAAATCACAGGTATGCGTGCAGTTTCTTTTTATTCTAAGAAGTTCGCCTTACCGTATGCTAGTTATTGTCTTCCCAGGATGGCAACTGCTCGCGTGTAGCACGGAATTCCCTGCGGTAGGTTTCTTGTGCAATGCCGTGCACTATCTTCCTTCCGCAGGGAACACCTTCAGATCCAAGAAATTAACCACTTCCGTGCTAACCTCACCTCTGAACTTGAGATTGAGGTTATTGGTGTTAAGAACCTCAATGTAGGCCCAGATTGGGAGGGTGGTGCAGTCCTAGAGCTACCATTTTGTATTGGGCTACATACAGCTGGATATAGCCCAACAGTATACAGAGGGCTGCATTGGGTGCCCTGCCACTATTTTAGGTTCAGGTGACCTGATGGCTGGTGGCAGGGAGATTTTGCCAGCAGTTTCCTGGTCTTAGGTGTTTTCACTTAAAGTGAGAGTTTGCATTCATATAGGTATCACCTTACTGTTATTGAAGCAATGTCGTCAAATGCTCGAGTTGAAGAAGCAATGCAGCTTCTTAAGGAAGCCTGGCCTTGTGGCCGGCGGGGAGGCCATAGTGTCGGTGGCCCGCCCAGCATGGCAGGCATCGTGGGTGTGGCCGCGGCGGTGGTGATATGCTCACCGTTGCAAAAGTGGCTGGCAGCAGTGTCTGCGGAAGCAGGGGTAAGTGGAAGTTGCTGCTCTATGTCCGGGAAAGTGGACCCTCGAAGTGCAGCTAAGACAGGAAGGGGCCGTTTAACTTGAGCCAGGCTTCTCTGGTGGGCACGCCTGTATCTGGGGCATTTGATGGGCGCTGCAGCAGAAGGAATTTGTGACATGGGCATCAGTGTTGGTGTGGCTACTGCCATGGGGACACTGGCATCCAGACAGGAAACACAGCAGCCCCTCTAAACCTCTGAATGTATTAAGGGGCTGCTGAGAGCAAGAATGGGCAGAAGCGGGCGGCGACAACAGAACCGTCCGCTGGCTCCGACATGGGAGTGGGCAGTATAAGTCCAAGCGACCTGAGCTGCTCATGTTGAGAATTTATTCAGCAGGCCTGAGGCAGTGGGATGAGGGGTTGGGACTGGCCATGGAGCGCTTTATCACCTGAAATAGACCCCTTCAGTAAACAGCAGGTTTGTGCCGCCTGTTAAGACACAACATTTGTCTGATGAGTGTGGCCAGGATGATAGTGAGGTGCCAACGAGCCCTGGTCCAGACAGGGACACAGCAGATTGGGGTGGCCTAGACATATTTAGCCACTAGGAGGAGAAAGTGAGGGGAGGGGGTAGGGACATGGTGGCGCAGCTGGATGCATATTTGGGGAAGGGTAGGTCATTGCAGTGGAACAATGAGGGGCCACTGGCCTATGTGCTGCAGGGGGGTTTGGGAGGGTAGGGGACACGGACCCAGTGAGAGGGGATACCTTAAAGTCAGGGAAGAGCTTTTCCTAGAATGGAGCGGGGAAGAGGATGACGGTGCGATAAGACGAGATTACATCGCCGAGGCCCTTTACATCCCTTCAAGCTGCTTTTCCAGGCGCTGGGAACCCCTGAGCATCACTTTAGGCGCCATTTTAGATTGGGAAGGCGGGCCGGATTGCTCGGCGCCCCTCCCACTCCCCTTGGATATTTAAGGGCGAGGCACTGCTACTAATAGTGATTTTGCTGTGATTTCACCTCTGAGGCGGAAGCCGGAGGTACTCTGTGCTCCCTTGCACGCTGGGATATTTTAAAAGGTGATTGAGTAAAGAATCACTTTTTTCTTAAAATTGTGTATAATATTTTAAATAGATCGTTTTTAATCCCTGAATCGACCTCGAGACGAGATTACATCGCCGAGGCCCTTTACATCCCTTCAAGCCGCTTTTCCAGGCGCTGGGAACCCCTGAGCATCACTTTAGGCGCCATTTTAGATTGGGAAGGCGGGCCGGATTGCTCGGCGCCCCTCCCACCCCCCCACGCCCCCTCCTTCCTCCCATGCCCCATTTACCATGGATATAAGAAAGGGACTTACCCGCCTGCGCAGCGGGCGCGCCGGTGGCGCGCCGAAGGCGCGCCAAAGGCAAGCCCGTCTCCGGCCGTCCGCGCCGGAACCGGGCCCAGGGCCATGACCCCTGGCCTTTGTCCACTACCTCCACGAGGGATGTACTCTCCCAGCCAACTCAGGAACTGCCGTCCCCCACGAGACCCTCTATGCGTCATATTTGATGAACATCACCTTGAGGGAAATGCCCGCCAATGTTGTCCGAACTGTGCCGCCATAATATCTAATGGCCATGACCTCCCTCGCAGGAAACCAATTAAAACTCCCTGTACCTGCTCTATGGCCCTCATTAATGTTCGCTCATTAGGTAAGCATCGACATGAAATAGCAGAGCTTATGGAAGATAAACAACTAGATTTACTGTTTTTAACAGAAACCTGGTTGGACAATGCTTCCGATCCGGATCTAGTTATTGCTGTTCCACATGGGTTTTCAATCCATAGACTGGACAGACAACGCCAGAGAGGGGGAGGGATAGCCATAATTGCCCGGGAGACCTACGCAGTCAGAACTAACGAGATACCGCTTCTTTCTTGTGAGGCTCTCCAATTCTCCATTAGACTCACTCCCTCGGTAAATTTCAAAGGCATCCTTCTTTACCGTCCTCCAGGGCAAAGGTCAGCATTTATCTCCGATATTGGTCACATTCTGGAAACAGCTGCCCTGGATGGTTCATTTACTATATTAGGTGATTTTAATTTTCATTTTGACAAAATTGAAGACAATGATACAGCCGCCCTTCAGGCATGTCTAACAACATTCGGATTTTCCCAGCTAGTGAAAGCCCCTACCCATGAAGGAGGCCATACATTGGATGGCATCTTTACTAATCTAAATGATTTACAGATCTCAGCCATCTTCCCTGTCATTTGGTCTGATCATTTTGTTATAATGACCAACCTAATCAATTATGTCCCAGGAATAGCTATGGAAAATGACAACCATCACCAGACCTTCCTGGATTGGAAAAATATTGACAGCAATAGCTTACAATCACTTTTGATTAAAACCAGTCCTTCTCTGTCAAATGATGCTAAAATGGCTATTTCCCAATATAATGAGTGGGTTGCTTCCGCGACCACTCTATTGGTTCAGTCAAAACAATGCTCCCGAAACAGATCATCCCCCTCTGCCCCCTGGTACTCGGAAACTTTAAGGACACAAAAGCAGCGGTGCCGGAGGAATGAGAGGAACTGGCGCAGACACTATTCCGAAGAGGTTAAAACAACATACAAGCAATCGGTCACTATATATAAAAATATGATCTTAGATGCTAAGAAGAAGTTCTTTTCAGAGAAAATTGAACTCTCTAAAAACTCAAGCAAGGCTTTGTTTGAGACCACTAAACAGTTGGCCGGATGCTTACCTAACCTACAACCTCCCTCTTCCCAATCATTTTGTGATGCATTGGCTAATTATTTTTACAACAAAGTCAATGATATTTACGCCGTCTTTGCCAACTGTGTAGAAACACAACAAAACATTGCTCCTGAGATGGTGAGCTCCTCCATGGCTGGCCCATCTCTTTCACAGTTTAAAGAGGTCTCTATTAATCAGGTCAGGGACATTGTGTCATCCATCAAATCAGGCTCTGCCCTTGATCCCTGCCCCTTTAAAGTACTGCTCCCAGTCTCAGAAGTACTGCTTCCAGCTATTACAACCATCTGTAACACCATGATTAACACAGGTGTTTACCCCTCCGACCTAAAAAAGACGCTACTAAAGCCGCTACTAAAAAAACATAACCTAGATAGGAACGAGCATAAAAATTACCGACCGATTGCCAATCTGCCTATCTTGGCTAAAGTTGTCGAGAAGGCCCTAAATATTCAACTATCAGCCTTTATAGAAACCCATAATCTACTGGATGACTCCCAGTTTGGTTTCCGCCTAAATCATGGGACAGAGACGCCCCTAATCAAGGCTACAGAGGACATCAGAACCATTCGCGACGCGGGTGGTACAGCAGTCTTGATACTGCTGGACCTTTCAGCGGCATTCGACACGGTCGATCATGCCATCTTGATCGACCGTGTCGAAGCACTGGGGATTAGACACAGGGCTAGGACTCTCCTGGCTTCCTTCCTTGCCGAGAGAACTCAGGTAGTCACCATAGGGCCTTTTCAGTCCACCACCCTGTCCTTGCCGTGCGGTGTATCTCAAGGCTCATCCCTGAGTCCGACACTTTTTAACATATATGTGTCGGACCTTGCCAAAACCATTCGTGCCCATGGGATGAGCCTTACATCTTACGCCGACGACACTCAGTTGGTTCTGGCCATCAGAAATGACGGCCAAAAAATCGCCGATAATTTCAATCTGGGCATGCAGGCCATAGGGAACTGGATGGCATCCAATTGCCTCAAATTGAACTCGGATAAATCCGAGGTGGTCATCTTTGGAAGCTTAACCCCTGAATGGTCCTCCCGCTGGTGGCCACAGTCTATGGGTCCCCCCCCCATCCCTGTCAGCAAAGTGAGGAATCTAGGTGTCATGTTTGATGATCGTCTCACGTTTTTCCCCCATGCAAATCAGATTGCATCCTCTGCTTTTTATAAACTACGAATCACTAAAAAAATTCTCCCCTTCCTTCCTGTCTCTGCTGGTAAAACCCTGATCACGTCCTTGGTCCTGTCCACCTTGGACTATTGTAATGCCCTATTTCTGAATTCCCAAGAAAAAGTTCTCAATAAGCTGCAAACCATCCAAAATGCGGCTGCTAGACTGCTGGGTGATATCCCCAAGTTTCAATCAGTCTCAGGAACCATCAGAGAACTTCACTGGCTTTCCATCAGGAATAGATCTAAATTCAAAGCTTTGTGTATTGTTTATAAGGCGTTGCATAACCAGGGACCAGCCTTTCTTACGCAACAACTTGTTCCCTATCGGCCCACCAGATCCCTGAGGTCTTCTGACCTCCTTCAACTGGAAATACCCCGTACCAAACTGGTTTCATGGGGCGACAGAAGATTTCTCGTTTCAGCACCCAAGCTCTGGAATACTTTGCCACTATCTATAAAGAGCAGCCCCTCTCTGTGGTCTTTCCGAAAGCATCTTAAAACGTGGCTATTTGATCAATAATTACATCCCTCTCTAAGGCAGATTTCAGCAAATACTTAGCGCCAAGATGCCCACGGGCCTTCGCTGCGCTTAACAAGTGTTTAAATAAATAAATAAATAAGCTCATGACAGGTGAGGATTTTTTAGATGCGGCCATACAGCGGTCCTTTGAATGCTGGGGGGGTGGCGGGAGCGCAGACATTCTTTTGTGGGAGAGAGATCACTATGTCTGGTTGGAGGGCATGAGGAGTTAAACTGATATGTCAGGTTAGGCCAGACAGGGACACAGTAGATTGGGGTGGCCCAGACATATTTAGTCACCAGGAGGAGAAAGTGAGGGGAGGGGGTAGACTATGAGGAGGACAGCCTTGAAGAAGGTGAAGTGCGGGACAAGGAACCTAGGAGTGTTGGGGGCTCTACTAATCAAATGTCAAGTGTGTTACAGGCTAATATGGAGCAACCGACTAGGGTGTCGGAAGTGGAGCGGCCCCTGGCGAGGTGGACTGCAACAGTACGTGCACTGACCTTGGCGCCAGGTAACACAAAAGGCATAGCATAGCAGAGGTTACCAAAGATATTATCCACAGGCATACTGGGGGGGGTTGAATGTTTGCAGAAGGGGAAGTTAGTGATGGATGTGGGCACTGACAAACAAGACAGAGCCCATGGTAAGCAAAGCGAGCAATACAGAGGTTAGTACAGTCACAGGGGCAGGAGAAGAGGGGGCAAAAGAGACAGGGGCAAAGAAAGAAGGGCCAGAAAGCAAAGAACTCAAGAAAAAGAGGTTACCCTACATGGGCGTGACTAAGCCGTTGGTGGCTCATCTCATGCTAGCCACGAAAGAGCAAATTTGGAAGGGGGAAGTGTGTGGAGATGCTTAGTCTCCTTGATAGAGAGGTGCACTCCAAGGAGGGTTCAAGAAAGGAAGGATATGAGCTAGTGAACCGGGCAAAAGTACTCCTCACAATCGAGAACTGAACCGCAGTAGTTTTTAATTTATGCCTGCATTAATTGCGAAAAATATCCTGAGCGCTGCCTAGACATGCTTAAGTACATGGATGTCATTTGGAAGGCCCAAATCATGGGGGAGGCTATGTCTGGGCCCAATATGATGAAGAATTTAGGGCACGCTTGGCCTGGGACCCTGAGGCTAAATGCGTTAACTGGATTCTGATCTCTGGCAGAACACCTTGGGGGGGGGTCGCATAACTGGGCAAGACCATTTTTACAGCAAGTGGCCTATCAATAGTATATCGTCCCTTTCAGGGCCGTCCCACCCAGGGATGGGGGGGCGGGTGGAAGCAAAGGCACAGGCAGGGACAGTGGCAACAGCATGGTGGTGGTCAAGGATGCCAAAGCAGCAGCAATTCTCAGGTTCCCAAGGCAGGAGGGGAGCTCTGGGATCTGAGGCAAAAGGCTTGTATTTCAGTAAATTTCAATAGATTGGAATATTGTCTGGGGTTTTAAGGGCATTTTGGAAGAGCCAAAAATGTTACAGTAAGAGTTTTGTTGATGCTTTCGTTTGGGGTGTGGCACTGGGCAGATAATTTGCCAAATCAGAGTATAGACAGGTGGTGCAGGAAAAATTAGAGAAAGAGGTCTCTGAGGGCTGGATGGCGGGACCCTTTCAAGATTGGCTGATAGAGCCCTTATTTTTTCATCAATTTGAGTGGTGCCCAAACCAGAGAAGGGCCAATTTAGTTTGATAAAGCATTTGTCCTAGCCAGAAGGATGTTCAGTGAATGATTTCATTGCAGAGGAATTGGCATTAGTGTCATAATCCTCGCTTGACATGGCCATGTCACTAGTAGTGATGGGAGGCCAGGGGGATTGATGGCAAAGTGTGATGTGAAGCCATCTTTCCAACTGCATCCAGTGCACCATGATGATTTTCAGCTATTGGGCATATAATTTGAAGGCAGGTGTCATGTAAATAAAGCATTCCCAATGGGATGCTCCACATCATGCGCCCTGATTGAAGGCTTAAGCTTGTGTTTGTAGTTGCTGTTTACATAGCAGATGGTCTGGGAGGAGGCTAAGCCATTCTAGGGAGCACAGTAACAACCACACTGGGATGTTTAAGAAGGCCCTCACTCACCACCTAGTGATGACATGCTTCATCATCGGGCCCCACCAAAGAGACCGAGTGTCTCTTTGGTGTGCTGCAACGCCAGGATTACTTCGGGGTCCGGTTCGAGGGCGACGTAGGTAGACTACGGGTGCCGAGCGTCAAGGGCGGTGTGCCGAATACGCTTCCACCCCCCTCCTGAGACCCATGGTGTTCATTCCCAACACCTTAAAAGTGCAGAAGCGATCAGTAGAAGCCTCCTAAACCAGGAGTAATTAGGAATTAATCTATTATTCCTAATTTTTTTGCACTTTTTTCACCCACCATTTTTATAATTTTCACATTTCACGTCCCTAGGTAAGGGTGGGCCTTAGTGTGCCCATACCGCCAGGGTTTATCACACCCAGTCCTGACGAACTGCCGGGTAAATTAACACCGTTTCGATGGCAAGAAACATGTCGACTACCCTCTAGGATCCCACCACTCAATTAAAAGTGGACTGGGTCCTCACATATATTTTATACTTTTTGTCTTTAGTGATCATTTAATAAAATTACTTCAGATACACTACTGACAATTTTAAATACCCTCATCACTCACTAAATGTTCATTTCCACTCAACACGCCCTAAACTCACCAACCCGCTCCGCAGTAATCCTGGCGTTGCAGCACACCAAAGAGACACTCGGTGTCTTTGGTGGGGCCCGATGATGAAGCATGTCATCACTAGGTGGTGAGTGAGGGCCTTCTTAAACATCCCAGTGTGGTTGTTACTGTGCTCCCTAGAACGGCTTAGCCTCCTCCCAGACACTCTTCTTTTGTTTATTTATATTTGACCGGGGAACAAGAGTGTCATATACTCTCCCTACCTCTCTCCTTGACATACATACATAGCAGATGGACCATTAGCTGGTAACCCACTACTTAGATTACTTTTTTTGTGGGGCACTTGATTCGATGGACTGCCAGGCTCTCTTGGTAACTTTCCAAGAGCTCATGGGTGACCCAAGGATGCCTTTGGCATCAGAGACAAAGTGTGTCCACAAACAGAGTTATTGTTCCTGTATATTGAAATTGATTCTAAAAGAATGGAGGCCAGGTTGCCGCAGGAGAAGAAAAAGAAGATGCTCTTATTGCTGACTGGCAAGCTAGCAAGGAAGAAGGTGAAGGGGAGGGAGGTACATGTACTGTTGGGTAACCTAAACTTTGCGTGCAGGGGGATAAGGGCAGGAAGGACTTTCTGCAGGGGACTGTGGTGTGCACATTCTGGCTTTTCCCTACTTCATAACCATGTTTGGCTTTTAAGAATGGTCAAGGAGGACCTTTGCATGCTGTTTCTTTTCTAGAAGTCGTTCAATGGCATTCCTTTGGCACAGAAGGATGACTTGGATTGGGAGGTCCACATTTTATTGGTCTTTACAAGCCATTGTGCCATTGACGTTGACAGCACACCGTTGCTGCTTCCAGCCCTCCACATCAAAAATTGAGCAGGCTCGCCTTAGAGACCAGCAATCCTGATCCCCGGGAGCTCATAACTATCTGGATAATACAGGAGATTAAATCCCCTCGACCGCACGGTTTTCTACCTGCCTGACGCACTTTGGTTGGTTATTAAAAGCGGCAACCATCTGGCAGCTACGGCGTCATTTTCCTTGGCTGCAACAAGCGTCCAAAATTGTTTTGGGCTATTATTACTTTTACCAGGCAAATTAATTTGGTCCTGATGATGATCCCAAGAGTAAATGAGCGATGGGATCGAAACGTTGACACTTGTAAATTGCACCACAGTTTTCCATTGTGCCTAACTTGTGTGGTTTCTATTTCTGGTTAAACTCGCTGCATAATATTATACATGCGAGTGACTACAGCTCAAAGATTTTGCGTGTATTTATGTATATAATATTTTGTTTGATTAATCTGTAATGTTCTACACACTCCTTTTCCTATATAGGGTACAGGCTTGTGCCCTATCATTGAAACCGTTGTTTCAGAATTATTGACTATATTCTTAACTATTGTTGAATAAAACTCCTCGTCTGGCTGGACTGTGGATTTATATAGTAACCTATTGTGGCCTATATTGTATTTTTGTTTTTCTTTCTTCAGTCTACTAAGGACCATTGTTCCTCTTAATAGAATTGTTACCCGTGGTCCCTAGCCAATTATAAGGTCCCCTTGTCCTTTCTAAACACATTTTATTGGAAGCAGCTTGGGGGGGGGGGGCGGTTAGGTTTTGGTATGTATTGGCTGGGAAGAAGGTGTGCAAAGTCCTGGACTACACAATGGTGCAATAGGGGCATGAGTATAGCCTTCTTGGAATTGTTTCCTTTGGTGGTAGCAGTGACGCTATGGGGCGGAGTTTGCACACAGGAGAGTGCTCTTTCGAGTTGTATATATATCAGTGGAGGAAGTTGTGAATCAACAGTCTGCCAGGGACATGCAGGTACTGAAACTGCTGCAGGTTTTTGTGTCGGACTGCTTGTGTTTTGACATTTCTTTCAAATCACAGCATGTACCCGTGTGAACAATGACATTGTGGATGCTTTGTCTCGTTCACAGTGGGGCAGATTCTGTGGGTTGGCCAAGGACGCCGACCGAGACCCGACGCCCATGCCAGAGAAGTTGTGGTCTGTAGACAATTCCAGATGGTAAACTGGTGAGTCAACACAGATAGCATATATATTCAGGCATGGAAGAAGTTTCTAGGATCAGAGGCGCAGCATCGGGAGGAGGCATGGTTGAGGGCAGAAGACGTAATTCAGTATATTCTAGAACAAATAGAAAAAGGTCTCTTCCGGGTTACTATTCCAGGAAAAACAGTCTGGAATTGCTTTTAGGGAAAATTGTAATGGGTTTAGCACCGCATCGGTGGGCGAAATGGGCTGCAGGATCCTGGAGGGCTAGTTGCAGGAGCAAGGGCAGCTTGTGCGGGCTCGCAAGCCGATATCTTGTAACTTACACCGCAGTGTTTTGTACCAGTTGCCTGAGGAGTGTGGTGATGTATCGGAGACCAGCTTGTTTTCCACCCTTATGTTGTAGATGTTTTTTTGGTGCTTTCCCAGTGTCAGAGTTGATGTGGGGGGAGGGGTTCAGGTGGAGTCATGTGGGAAGATGTTTCCAGGAGGGATGGTAGATTGGAGCTATGTCTTAGCTGTTCCAAAATGGACCACAGAGCGCACAGAGGAAGAGTGTCATATTGGACTTTGGGTTCGTTTTCAGCCACAGGTCTGGGGATAAAGCGACAGCCTATCAGCTGCTATTGTTGCTATGAAAGTCTTTGGTTCGGCTGTGAGTTCCTGCTGCAGATTATGGCACACATTGTTTTCGCATTGGCGCATCATCGGAAACAGGAAATAGAAGTTGGGTGCGCAAGGATACCATGCAGTTGAGGTAATGGTCATCTGAGTCTTACAGGCACCTCATGCGGGCATTGGAGGATGAGGGACGTGCAGTGGGTAAAACCCAGTGAAATTCTTAGTGCTTGTTTGTTTCTTTCCAAGTTCTGTGGCAGGCCCAGCAGCAAAGGAGGTGGCCATTTGGGTGGGGGGCACTCTTTCATCAAATGGGCAGCTATACAGGCACAAGAGAGGGATTTGGGGACCAAAGTAAGTTTATTGCATATGGTTAATTAAAACCTTTACAATTTTGATACATTAAAAAAAATGTATTCGAACTGACATTGGATAAAAGAACATTGACATTCTATAATGTCCATATTTTTTAAAAAGCGGTGTTACTTTGTCTGTGTTCTGAGCCATTCGTTGCACTTCAGGCCTTCGATTTTGTGCCGTTGGTCACCATTTTTTCAGTGTTCAGTATTAGAAGGCTCTCCTTTTGAAAGAATCTGGCGGCCCTGCAAGCTGTCTGCAGCTGGTGACTGTTCAGTGCTAACATGACAGCAGGGCGACATGTTCTGATTTGGAATAAACAAAATATGTGGAGTAGATAGTAAAGTCTCAAATTGGTCAGAGATGGACAAATGCATAATATATGAGTCAGTGTTTCTTCTGCACTACCACATAGTCTGCAGACTGAAGCCGGCCATGTTTGCTTCCATGCAGGGATCTGGTCTTTTGAAGTGTAGGTTTCCAGCCGTATTCTTAGAAGCATTTGTTGGATGACTGGTGTTATGTGGTTGACTAAGTAAGGTTGCGGCGCACATCTCTCGTACATGGCCAACACCATCCAGCCATGTTTTTTCTTGGCTAGTGCGGCTTTATCTGTTATCCATGACTTTTGCTTTGCCCCACCGTTGGCTGCTTTGGGGACCAATTTGGGTTTTTAACAACACATGTTCCCTATTACTTGGAAACGAAAAGGTGGTATGTCTTGGAGAGAATTATTTCAGATATTGAATTGTATGATAGTGAGTGGCAGGTGCCCATATGTTTTGATTTTACACCTCTGGGAGAATCACATGGTTAAAAAGAAAGGGGTAGTGTTGAAGAGGAACATGAACTGGGATTTGGGGCTTATTAAGGAGTAATGAGCTGATTGTTATGTTTAGCGGACATAGTTTGTACCACAGAGGACATGACGAGGGGCGTGCAAGCCTGCTGCTATAGATAGGGCACACTGGAAAGTGAATAGGGAGATGTCAAGTTTTTGTAGGGGGCTTGGCTTTGGACAGATTTACCACTTGGGTATTAAATTTAAGGGCAGAGAGTTCTTTCGGGGAGATGGGGTACACTTGTCTTAGATTGTTTTGAACCTCTATTTGTAGGAGCTTTATGTAGTCTTGGCCAGGACTTTGAATATTAGGCCTTAGGGCATGGGCTAGCAAGGACATATAAAGGGCAGGAGCAAAAAAAAGGTGTCAGCCCCACTTATTTCTGGATGGGGGGCCAGGAAAGTTTCACTCATAATCAGGGGGGGGGAAGGATCACTAGTCCTGCTTGAACCAAGGTTTTGCAGGTCGGTAAGTAGGTATCTCCCAAAAAAGAGACCCTCATACACCTGTATGTTGGAATAATCTTGTAGTGGTATATAATGTGTCCCCGCTTTTGTTTACACGTGTGTGCGTAATCATCGGGTCTTTTTTTTGTGTGTGCACCCTCCACCAGGAGGTTTTACCTTTGGTTTAAGGCAGTAGTGATCATCGATAAGTGGTGAGGTGAGTGGTGATTTAAAAAAAAGTCCGGACAGCCAGAGAAGGAAGTTTTAATGATTCTGGATTCGGACAATTACTAAGATAATTCGTGCAGCTTTAGAATGGGTTAGGGTTTCGAGCGCACTTCATTCGTGGGTTAAAAAGGTCAACATGTTTCAGCCTTAAGTTTCCGACAGGTCAATAGGCTTTCGTCAGGACCAATAGGGGTGAAAACGTGAAAAAAGAATAAAGAATAGGTGAATTGTAACCTGATTCTTCAGGGAGTAGAAGGCATCATTGTACCTGTAAAATAAACAGACATACACACAACATGCAGGGAGATGAGGTAGGGAAAACATATAATTATGTACAAAGGTACTTTCACGAAATCAAATGATTTCGAAAAGGAACTAGAAAATGGCAATGCTTTTCAATGAACCACACTCATTTCTGGCGTCAACTCTCCCATTATCATGCTTCGGCGGAGGGAGGTGATTCAAGCTATACTGCAGTGCTGTGCCCATAGTTCTACAATTCGCTGTGACTTAATTAATTTGATGCGTGGTCTAAGGTGGAATAACATGGTGGTGTTCGGAAAATGCCTCGTGAATTGCGTTTATTACGCTGCACACAACCAGTGATCAGGTGTCATTTCACTTTGATGCGTGTTTTATATCGTTTTTCATTAAGCAATTGTGATCGTAACTGTTACAATGGCGCTTATCTACAAGTGCTACTATTAGTGATAGTTGTTACTATATTCTGCGATATTATTATGCAAAGTTTATGTCTGCTGAGCCGCTTTTAGGTAAGCTCCTAGACGTAATGGCACGATGTACTTATGAGAAGTGCATATTTTAAAAGGGTCGGGCATTGAAGTTCTGTCTGCGTACCTCTACAATGTGGAAGAAGTGCTTCCTCGGGGATACGGCAGGAAAGAGAGAGGCCTCACTGCAAAGAGTCAAAAAAAGAGGTAGCAGTTTTAAATGAGTTATGAAACTTGTGGTTGCGCTTTTAAGCGAAGACGCGGTGTTGCCTGATACCTCCGGTCCTTCTTCTCAGTCCCGGCAGCCTGTGCTGTCTCTGCCAAAGATCGCCCGGAAATGCGCGAGCATTCATTTCCGGGTAGATTAGTACTCCAATCCGATAGAGGTGGATGAAATACTATTGTACAAGTTACACGATAGTAGTGGAAGTGATGTTTTGCGCGTGTGAATTTAATTTAGTATGTAATCTAAAGCCTCATTTAATGTAAGGTCTGAAGATCTGTAAGTTAAGAAATTAGAATTTATGGCCTCAGAGACTCAAAAATCGCAATGGGCCATTATCGAGCACTTTTCTGGTAACCTCTCATGGCGAGAGAGGAAAGGCTACAATTGAAATTATGGGATAAATTCTCATTTATGAAAAATCGACATGTTTGGTCAAAATAAGAATGGATCTTGTTAAGGGGCATAAGCCTAATGTTATAGACCATATTGGTTTACATCACGTTATTTGTGTAGAGCACATATATGTATAGAGTTCATACTTAGTAGTGATAGAGTTAAGGAAGTGATGTTCTATTATAGAGTTATCTGTTAAGCGATAACCAAGGAATGGAGTCGTTGAGGCCCTGGGTATCAGTTTTGAGCCTATGGACCCAACGTTGCTCCTTCTCAAAAAGGTTTTTTGCCGCATTTCTGTCCACTGTTTCCAAGGTCTCTAGCATTACCCAGTGAAGGTCATCAACAGTGTGTCCTAGTTCTTTGTAGTGGGTTGACATCTTGGTTGTAGTTTTCTTGCAATTGACATTGCTCCGGTGCTCGCAGAGTCGTTGTTTTGCCTTACGGCATGTCATCCCTATGTACCGCATCTGGCAGGGACAGGTGATCATATAAATGACGTGACTTGTATTGCAGTTAGTGTGGCGTCTTAACTTCCAAATGAAGTTTGGGAGTAACTGCAATTCTTCGGTGGGTTCTGTAGTTGCACATGCGGTACATGTCCCGCATGGATAATGTCCGTTTACTGGGTTAATATTCCATAATCCTGGTTGCTCTTTCTTTTTCTTTGGTGGTGGTCTGGTGTGGACCAATAGGTCCTTGATGTTCCTACTTCTCCTATTGGCAAATCTTGGTTTTGGCCAGGTCAGGGTATTGGATGTTATGATTTTCCAGTTCCGGTTGATTATTTTCTTTACTTGGTTTGTGATAGGACTGTAGGTAGTGACGCATGTAGTCCTGTCATCATTAGGTTTTGGATGAGTTTCAAGTAGAGACTCTCTCGGTTGGTTGCGAGCACGTTTTTTGCAAGAATTGATTACCTTTCTAGGGTAGTTTCGGACTGTGAGCTTTTCACACAAATCAGTGGCTTGGATCTTGTAGTCTGCCACGGAGCTGCAATTCCTCCTCAATCGGAGGAATTGACTGTACAGGAGATTTTCTCTTAATGGCTGGGGATGAAAGCTATTGAAAGACAACAGACTATTTTTTGCTGTAGGTTTGAAAAACTTTCTTGTTTGTAATGTATTTCCCTCTGAGAAAATGGTAATATCCAAAAAGTCCAGACTTTTTTCGTTGGCTGTGTATGTGAACTTTAGGCATTCGTCTCGGCTGTTCAGCCAGACGTGGAAATCTTTTAGGGATGTGGTGTCTCCCTGCCAGATTAGCAGAATGTCGTCAATATATCTCTTCCAAAAGAGTATATGACGATTGAAGGGGTTGTTTTCATTGTATACATATGCCTGCTCAAAGGTGCTCACATACAGACCCGCTACGCTCGGCACGAAAGTACTTCCCATTGACGTTCCATGTCGCTGGAGAAAGAGGTTATCTTTGTACTGGAAAAAGTTTTCCGTAAGGGCCAGTCTGCAGCACTCTAGTACGAAGTGCCTTGGAGTTTTGTAAGGCCAGTCAGTACTAAAGAGTATTGTTTCTAAGGTCTCTAGTATTTTCTGTTGTGGCAGGCTGGTATAGAGGCTCTCGACATCTAACCCTTCTAAGAGCATGGTGTTCTCTGAGTACTCAAAATTGAGTAGCATGTTGATAAGACCTCGTGTGTCTTTTAAGTAGGTAGGTGTTGTTTGGACCAATGGTCTCAAGTATTGGTCTGCGAATTCAGAGAGGGGCTCTAGGATGGAATTAATTCCAGAAACAATTGGTCTTCCTGGTGGTGGCATTCTGCCTTTGTGTGTCTTGGGCAGAGAGTAAAAGTACGGTATTACTGGTCCTTTTGTTTCCAGGTAGCCAGCTTCTTTTTTAGACAGCCAATTGTTGGCTTCCGCTTCTTCAACCATTAGGGCTATGGTTCTTTGTAAGCGTGCTGTAGGGTCTGTTGTCAGTACTTGGTAGAATTTGGTGTCTGCCAATAGGTCCATGCATTGTCTGTTGTATCCTTCTGTTGTTAGTAAGACTATGCCCCCACCTTTGTCTGCTGGTTTTATGACAATATCTTTATAGTTCTTAAGATCTGTGAGAGCAAGATTTTCTGCCTTGGTTAGATTTTGGAAAGGTTTCGGAAGTTGTTGGTTTAGTTCGTCCACTTCCTTCATTATAGCTTGTTCGAAAGTGCTTATTTCGATGGGTACCTGCGAATTGAGGGGACAAAAAGTGGATTTATTTCTCAGAGTAGTGTCTCCTTCTTGAGGTAGTAGTTGGTCATCCTTGAAGAAAGTTTTGAGTTTCAAGGTGCGGCAAAAGTCTGCCAATTCGCATTTCATCTTAAAGATGTCTGTTTTGGGGGTAGGAACATAACCTAAGCCTTTATTTAGGACACTTTCTTGGTCTTTAGTTAGTGTTAATTCTGTCAAGTTCACGATGAGGTCGTTGGACCTTGCCCCGTCTTGGCCTTGGTGACGCTTCTGGTTTGGACCTGTCTTGTCTGGTCGGACCAGGTTACTCCTTTTTGCCTGGACCTGCGGTTGCCCTGGCCATTCCCTAAAAAAGGAAGTCTTCGTTGGTAATTCTGAACGCCTTGCGGTTGCATTTGGTGATTCATGGGTACTTGGAAATAGGGTTTAGGCCACCCTTGGAATTGTGGGTTGAATGGATGGAATGGCATTCCTTGTCAATTGTTCTGGAAGTATGGAGGGCGCCAGAAATTGCTATGGCCTCTCCTCTGTCCTCTCCTATTTCTGTAGTTTCCTCGACCGCGGTTGGTTGTTTCATCCCCGCTCTGATCTGAACTGTCGTTTGATGACACACTGTTGGAGTCGTAATTTGAAGCATTGTCATTAGGTTTGAAATCTTTGCTACTATACGGCCATGGCAGGCAGCTTTGGACTCAGCTATTCCACTGAGGACATAGATGAAATTCTCGCAAGACCACCGTTACTCATGGAAGGTGACCTCAACCAGACTCTGTCTTCTACGGCAGAATGGGACGAGTTAAGTGAAGTGAAAAAAGAACAAGTACGCACAGCTGTACATGGGATAATAATGACCGAATATCTTCGGGTCAATGCTGCCCCCAGAGGATTGTGGGTAACAAATGCTCCACGGATCTTCCTAAAAGACCTAGCCTTTCGAAAAGACTGGTCTTTTATATCATGGAAATGTACAAGAGACTATCTAGTACTAATAATTAAAACAGCTACCAGACTAACAGACGAACTCGCAGTCAAGATTGAGATCTTGGAGACCAAATTAAATAACACGGTGAACATAACCATCTACAAAACCCGTCTTGATGAAATGAATAAAGAGATGAAAGAAAGCCAGGAATACTTGACCCAAACAAAGCTGCAAAAACTTGCAAAAGAACTGAAAAGGTTTTCATTAGAACGTATTCATCCGTATAGTAGCAAAGATTTCAAACCTAATGACAATGCTTCAAATTACGACTCCAACAGTGTGTCATCAAACGACAGTTCAGATCAGAGCGGGGATGAAACAACCAACCGCGGTCGAGGAAACTACAGAAATAGGAGAGGACAGAGGAGAGGCCATAGCAATTTCTGGCGCCCTCCATACTTCCAGAACAATGGACAAGGAATGCCATTCCATCCATTCAACCCACAATTCCAAGGGTGGCCTAACACCTATTTCCAAGTACCCATGAATCACCAAATGCAACCGCAAGGCGTTCAGAATTACCAACAAAGCCTTCCTTTTTTAAGGAATGGCCAGGGCAACCGCAGGTCCAGGCAAAAAGGAGTAACCTGGTCCGACCAGACAAGACAGGTCCAAACCAGAAGCGTCACCAAGGCCAAGACGGGGCAAGGTCCAACGACCTCATCGTGAACTTGACAGAATTAACACTAACTAAAGACCAAGAAAGTGTCCTAAATAAAGGCTTAGGCTTTGTTCCTACCCCCAAAACAGACATCTTTAAGATGAAATGCGAATTGGCAGACTTTTGCCGCACCTTGAAACTCAAAGCTTTCTTCAAGGATGACCAACGACTACCTCAAGAAGGAGACACTACTCTGAGAAATAAATCCACTTTTTGTCCCCTCAATTCGCAGGTACCCATCGAAATAAGCACTTTCGAACAAGCTATAATGAAGGAAGTGGACGAACTAAACCAACAACTTCCGAAACCTTTCCAAAATCTAACCAAGGCAGAAAATCTTGCTCTCACAGATCTTAGGAACAATAAAGATATTGTCATAAAACCAGCAGACAAAGGTGGGGGCATAGTCTTACTAACAACAGAAGGATACGACAGACAATGCATGGACCTATTGGCAGACACCAAATTCTACCAAGTACTGACAACAGACCCTACAGCACGCTTACAAAGAACCATAGCCCTAATGGTTGAAGAAGCGGAAGCCAACAATTGGCTGTCTAAAAAAGAAGCTGGCTACCTGGAAACAAAAGCACCAGTAATACCATACTTTTACTCTCTGCCCAAGACACACAAAGGCAGAATGCCACCACCAGGAAGACCAATTGTTTCTGGAATTAATTCCATCCTAGAGCCCCTCTCTGAATTCGCAGACCAATACTTGAGACCATTGGTCCAAACAACACCTACCTACTTAAAAGACACATGAGATCTTATCAACATGCTACTCAATTTTGAGTACTCAGAGAACACCATGCTCTTAGTAGGGTTAGACGTCGAGAGCCTCTATACCAGCCTGCCACAACAGAAAACACTAGAGACCTTAGAAACAATACTCTTTAGTACTGACTGGCCTTACAAAACTCCAAGGCACTTCATACTAGAGTGCTGCAGACTGGCCCTTACGGAAAACTTTTTCCAGTACAAAGATAACCTCTTCCTCCAGCGACATGGAACGTCAATGGGAAGTACTTTTGCCCCGAGCGTAGCGGGTCTGTATGTGAGCACCTTTGAGCAGGCCTATGTACACAATGAAAACAACCCCTTCAATCGTCATATACTCTTTTGGAAGAGATATATTGACGACATTCTGCTAATCTGGCAGGGAGACACCACATCCCTAAAAGATTTCCACGTCTGGCTGAACAGCTGAGACGAATGCCTAAAGTTCACATACACAGCCAACGAAAAAAGTCTGGACTTTTTGGATATTACCATTTTCTCAGAGGGAAATACATTACAAACAAGAACGTTTTTCAAACCTACAGCAAAAAATAGTCTGTTGTCTTTCAATAGCTTTCATTCCCGGCCATTAAGAGAAAATCTCCTGTACAGTCAATTCCTGCGATTGAGGAGGAATTGCAGCTCCGTGGCAGACTACAAGATCCAAGCCACTGATTTGTGTGAAAAGCTCACAGTCCGAAACTACCCTAGAAAGGTAATCAATTCTTGCAAAAAACGTGCTCGCAACCAACCGAGAGAGTCTCTACTTGAAACTCATCCAAAACCTAATGATGACAGGACTACATGCGTCACTACCTACAGTCCTATCACGAACCAAGTAAAGAAAATAATCAACCGGAACTGGAAAATCATAACATCCAATACCCTGACCTGGCCAAAACCAAGATTTGCCAATAGGAGAAGTAGGAACATCAAGGACCTATTGGTCCACACCAGACCACCACCAAAGAAAAAGAAAGAGCAACCAGGATTATGCAATATTACCCCAGTAACCGGACATTATCCATGCGGGACATGTACCGCATGTGCAACTACAGAACCCACCAAAGAATTGCAGTTACTCCCAAACTTCATTTGGAAGTTAAGACGCCACACTAACTGCAATTCAAGTCACGTCATTTATATGATCACCTGTCCCTGCCAGATGCGGTACATAGGGATGACGTGCTGTAAGGCAAAACAACGAATCTGCGAGCACCGGAGCAATGTCAATTGCAAGAAAACTACAACCAAGATGTCAACCCACTACAAAGAACTAGGACACACAGTTGATGACCTTCACTGGGTAATCCTAGAGACCTTGGAAACAATGGACAGAAATGCGGCAAAAATCCTTTTTGAGAAGGAGCAACGTTGGGTCCATAGGCTCAAAACCGATACCCAGGGCCTCAACGACTCCATTCCTTGGTTATCGCTTAACAGATAACCCTATAATAGAACATCACTTCCTTAACTCTATCACTACTAAGTATGAACTCTATACATATATGTGCTCTACACAAATAACGTGATGTAAACCAATATGGTCTATAACATTAGGCTTATGCCCCTTAACAAGATCCATTCTTATGTTGACCAAACCTGTCGATTTTTCATAAATGAGAATTTATCCCATAATTTCAATTGTAGCCTTTCCTCTCTCGCCATGAGAGGTTACCAGAAAAGTGCTCGATAATGGCCCATTGCGATTTTTGAGTCTCTGAGCCCATAAATTCTAATTTCTTAACTTACAGATCTCCAGACCTTAAATTAAATGAGGCTTTAGATTACATACTAAATTAAATTCACACATGCAAAACATCACTTCCACTACTATCGTGTAACTTGTACAATAGTATTTCATCCATCTCTATCGGATTGGAGTACTAATCTACCCGGAAATGAATGCTCGCGCATTTCCGGGCGATCTTTGGCAGAGCCAGCACAATCTGCCAGGACTGAGAAGAAGGACCGGAGGTATCAGGCAACACCGCGTCTTTGCTTAAAAGCGCAACCGCAAGTATCATAACTCATTTAAAACTGCTACCTCCTTTTTTGACTCTCTGCAGTGAGGCCTCTCTCTTTCCTTCCGTATCCCCGAGGAAGCACTTCTTCCACATTGTAGAGGTACGCAGACAGAACTTCAATGCCCGACCCTTTTAAAATATGCACTTCTCATAAGTACATCGCGCCATTACGTCTAGGAGCTTACCTAAAAGCGGCTCAGCAGACATAAACTTCGCATAATAATATCGCAGAATATAGTAACAACTATCACTAATAGTAGCACTTGTAGATAAGCGCCATTGTAACAATTACGATCACAATTGCTTAATGAAAAACGATATAAAACACGCATCAAAGTGAAATGACACCTGATCACTGGTTGTGTGCAGCGTAATAAATGCAATTCACGAGGCATTTTCCGAACACCACCACATTATTCCACCTTAGACCACGCATCAAATTAATTAAGTCACAGCGAATTGTACAACTATGGGCACAGCACTACAGTATAGCTTGAATCACCTCCCTCCGCCGAAGCATGATAATGGGAGAGTTGACGGCAGAAATGAGTGTGGTTTATTGAAAAGCATTGCCATTTTCTAGTTCCTTTTTGAAATCATTTGATTTCGTGAAAGTACCTTTGTACATAATTATATGTTTTCCCTACCTCATCTCCCTGCATGTTGTGTGTATGTCTGTTTATTTTACAGGTACAATGATGCCTTCAACTCCCTGAAGAATCAAGTTACAATTCACCTATTCTTAATTCTTTTTTCACGTTTTCACCCCTAATGGTCCTGACAAAAGCCTATTGACCTGTCGGCAACTTAAGGCTGAAACATGTTGACCTTTTTAACCCACGAATGAAATGCGCTCCAAACCCTAACTAATTCTAAAGCTGCACGAATTATCTTAGTAATTGTCCGAATCCAGAATCATTAAAACTTCCTTCTCTGGCTGTCCGGACTTTTTTTTAAATCACCACTCACCTCACCACTTATCGATGATCACTACTGCCTTAAACCAAAGGTAAAACCTCCTGGTGGAGGGTGCACACACAAAAAAAAGACCCGATGATTACGCACACGTGTAAACAAAAGCGGGGACACATTATATACCGCTACGAGATTATTCCAACATACACGTGTATGAGGGTCTCTTTTTTGGGAGATACCTACTTACCGACCTGCAAAACCTTGGTTCAAGCAGGACTAGTGATCCTCCCCCCCCCCTGATTATGAGATATCACAACGGAGACTGAAAGGATTCATACTCTGACTCCCCCCTCCTATTGATTATACGGGCCAGGAAAGTTTGCCAGGCGTTGGCAGAAATTTAGTTGGCATTGCCTTTTGGTGAAACATGTGCACAGGGAGGGTAGACAGGGAGTTAAAGGTTCCGTTTAGGACATTTGGTTACTTACAAGTTCATACATGTAGTAAAAGGATCCAGGGGTAATAGAAAGTTGCAAATGTTGATATGCACTGCATTTAAATGAGTTAGCTTCAGTGTGAGTATGTTTTGGGGGACTGTAGGAGTGGGGACAGTTAGTTCAATTGATGTATAGCAAGGTTTTAGTTTTGTAATGCGGTTTGCCAGTAACATTTTGTGATGTACACCTGTTTCAATAAAGAAGCCCTTTTCACAAGTTAAATGGTCAGTTTTATGTTCTGCGCCCCTATCTCCCAAGGGAATTTGGGGGTCAGCCGAACACCGGGAGGTCAGCCGCCTGGGCAGATTGGGAGGGTGGTGCAGGCTACAACTGCCATTTTGCATTCGGCTACATGTGTAGCCCAATATATCCCAACAGTATCTATGGGATTGCATTTGTCTCACTGTGATCATTTTAGGTTCAGGTGACCTGCTGGCATGTTTCAGGGAGATATTCAAGGCATTTTTCCCCGAACTCCTGTACCTTTAGCTTAGGGTTCCTTGGGTGTCTATTAGATGGTCTTCTTTGTTAAGGGTTCTCTTGTTGAAACAGATGTGCAGGGTAACATTTGTTTTTGCTATCACTTGGAACAGGTGCTTACCAGTGGCCTGGAAAGTTTGCCACGAGTTGGCAGAAGTTTGGTTTGCATTGCCAGTTGGTGAACCAGTGTTAGGCATCCCTTCCAATAGCTATTAGTTAAATAGACAGTACATTTCCCTCAGTGCCATGTTTCAGTCTGTCAAGGTCGAGTTGCCACTAACAATGACTATATATTATAATGGGGAGTATGTAAGTGTGCCAGGGGCAGATCACAGTGGCTGAATATCATCTTTGATGGTACCCTTAAAATGATCCATGACAATGACGATGTACCAAGCCTGGGATACGAAAATATTTTCTCAGGCCTGCCTTTCCTCGCTATGTAAGTGTGCTTGCCATCTGTACTCACCCAAAGTAGGGCTTTCTGTTGACCTATGGTTATCCCTGAGTGATGGGTGAAATAATGTTATGTAATCTGCTCTGACTTCAGCTCCTATGTAAATTCTGTGAGTTGCCCTGGGCTTCAACCAGTGAGAAAATTATGATTCTGAAATCCTGGTGTGAAATCCGGCTTGCAAGATAATGGTATTAATGAAGAGGGGAAAATCATTGCTGTTTTCCTTTGTGTGAGCTATTTCCAGTGGTTCAACAGGGTCCTGTGGCATGAAGCATTTCTACAGCTAACCTTCTATGACGTTTAAGGAAACATAGCAAATTATGCGGAGGGGATTTGTAACATAACTCTCCTCAACAAGCAGCTATGGCTTAATTGTGCTCATGCTAATTTAGGAGGCCAAGAAGTAGCTAGGTAAATCAGGAAGTGCCAAACTCTTATATATTGTTGATCTCGCTATCCTTGAGCATTTGTCCGCTTATACAAAGCATAGCAGAAATCTATGGATATCTTTCATAGTTTGTGTTGGAATTTTAAGTGGTAAGGTCCGGGCACCGTACAGAAATCTAGGGAAGAATTGAATTTTAAGAGAGTTGATCCTACTAACCCAGACTAGCCCCAAGCACACACCCACCCTGCTTTAAAAATCTTAATAGAGAACAATAAGTAACATTGACTGTTGCATCTTAAGAGAATCTCATTGGTCTTGAAAATGTAAACTCCCAAAGAGTAAAGCAAATTGTGGGCCTCTTGAAACCCGTGATTGTAAATTTGTTGAGTAAGTGAATGTAGTGGGTGAACTACTGTTTTACAAAAAAAACTTTGGGTAATTAATTTTAAATCCAGACACCTTAGAAAACCTTTCCAGCTCTTTTACAGGTGGTGGCATGATGGTAGATGAATCCATCAAAAAACATAGAATATTGTCTGCAGTTAAGGCCAAATTATACATCCCACATTTGTGGCTAATCGCTTTATTGCCTGATTGTTATTTATCTTTCCAATTAACAGCATCTTAATGAGAGCAAATATCAAGGGAGAAAGAGGGCCACTAGCCTGGTGCCTTTCTATAATCTAAGTTGCTGGGAACATTTGTTATTGAATGTTATGCTGGCAACTGGGTTTACATAATTCACCAAAAGGTATGATAATGTATGATAACACAAATTGTTGTCTCCACCCACTCCAATGTTGAGGGGGTTGCTAGGAGGTTCAATAACTGTATGTCCGCAATAGTCAACTGGATAGACAACCATTGCTCAAAGGTAAATTATGCCAAGACGGAAGTACTCCTTTGTGGCTCATACCCATCTTTATGGAATCCCTCCTGGTGGACTTCTAAGCTAGGCCCTAGAAAGTTGACAGTCCCCAAAGTTAAAAACCTTGGTGTGATCTTTGACACATATCTCACATTCAAAGATCAGATAAATCATCTGATCTCATCCTGTTTCTTCCTGTTGAAAACTTTAAGAAAATGTTTACCTTTTATCCCAAACGAGCTGCAAATTACTGTGGTCGTCTCTGTGTGGTGCTGTCACATTTGGATTATTGCAATGCCATCTACTACAGTTGCCTAACAAGGTCTATTAAAAAAGCTCCAGAGGCTGCAATTTGCTGCTGCCCGGCTCTTGGGAAACTGAAAAAACATGAAACTGCAAGAAATGGGTACAAAGAGCTTCACTGGCTGCCAGTCAAGTGCAGAATTGTCTTTAAATCTCTTTGTGTGGCACATAATGCCCTTCACAGAACTAGCCTGAGTACTTGCAAATCAAAACTAGATGGTATTCTCCCTATAGATGCCTATGTTCAGCTTTATCTAAGACCATGGTAGTGCCCAGGATTCATAAAGCTTCTTGGGGTGGTAGAAGACTTGTACGTGTCACAGCCAAGCTTTTGAACCAAATGCCACATCACCTAGGATTTTAGGAAAACTTGCTCACTTTTAGGTAACAGTTACAAACCTGGCTTTTTCTCATCCTTACTAGTTGTGGTTTCTTACTCTTACTCTTCCCTCTTTTTCTGTTTCTAACCACTGCAGTTCTTGTCATAAGTGCAAAGACGCCCTTCTGGGCAATCATTTGCCCTTTACAAATGTTATCTTATAATTTGAGGGACCAAGGGTTGTTTTAGTCAAAAGTTTCCTCAGAAAATTCCAGTCAATTCTGTCAAAGGCCTTCACTGCATCTAACAAGAGAAGGACCCTTAACGTTTTCTAATGGCAATGCTTGTGAAATTTATAACCAATCCTATATTATTGTTTGTTTGTTCTCTATGACCAAACCCAACTGGCAATGAGAGATAATACCTGGCCAAAGTGGGTGTAGCTGGGAGGCCAAAATCTTTTAGAATATCTTAGTGTCTTGGTTGAGGAGAGCCATTGGTCAGTAAGATGTACATTGTTTAGGATCCTTACTGGGTTTAAGCAGTACAGTCATAATAGGCTCTGGTGGAGTGTTTGTAACTATCCCAGTAGCTCATACATAGTGTAGATAAGAGGTTAGCCCGGACATCCTTATAATATAAGGATGCGAACCCAGCTAGGCCCAGAGCTTTATTACAGGGCGGCTCTTGGATTGCCTGCTGAACCTCTTGGAGGGTTATGGGAGCCTGGAGATTCTCTTGATACTCTTATGGCATCAGCAGAGGAAAATAGCTAGTAAAGATATGTCTTGAAGAATGTCAAACAGAGGTTACCTTTTATATTAAAGAATACAGCACAAATGTTGTGAGATGAGATATGTGAGCTCCTTAAGCCAACACAGGTTTCCCTTATGTGGTTATTTGTTTGGGTGCCTTGGTATTTGTAAGCCAAAATACAATTTGCTTTACACCCTTTCTCATAGTATTTTTGTTCTGCAAATAGCATGCTCCTCGCTGTCTCTCTGTTTAGGATGTGTTGGAGCTCACTTCTCACTTTGTGCAATGCACAATATATAATCTAGTGTTGACTTTACTTTAGTACAAGAAGTCTAGTTTTTGAAATATAAACTCAAGATCCAGCTTCCTATCAGTAATCCTCCTCTTATAGGCAGTGGTATGCAATAGCAACTCCTCTCTCACCACAGTTCAAACTCGCTCTCTCCAAAAAATGATTGATGCCCTCTACAATAGATTCTCTTAGTGTAGTATCTCTAAATGCCTTCTCCTTAAGGGCCCACTGTATTTACAAGAGGTTTTTGGTTGCCTGCATGGCTAGCATGGTAGTGGTTGGGGAGTGGTCTGAGAGGGCCACCACACCGATTTTGCTATCCTGTACAACTGAGAGAAATTCACTGGGCGCCAGGAAAAAGTAGTCTGTCAAATGTGATCTATTAACCTTCACAAAGAATTTGAAACCCCTCTCGGAATGTTGTGCACACCAAACCCCACAAAACCTCAGGTCTGCCATATCCCAATCAGTGAATCCTGAGAATATGGAGTACCAAAATTGCCAATTGATCTATCCAGGTTGTTATACAAAGCTATAATTAAATCTCCTGCCACCACTACTGAGCCGATTATAAAGTCTGCAATCTTGGAGAATAGAGGAGCATAGAATGAATTTATGTCTTTGTTAGGACAATGAATAGAAAATATCATAATCAGATGATCCATTAAGTGGCCTGCTTTTCCCATTCCCCTCTCTTTCATCTGTAAAAGTTGAATCATGGTTACATGCACTCCCCTTTCCAAAAGGAATGAAACGCCCCCAGTTTTGGAGGCAATGGGGAATAAAATTGTCTGGGGCACCAGTATCACAAAGTCGCCAAAATGTTTTATTCAAATGAGGAAGATTCGTGCAAGAGGGCTACATAAATCTTTTTATAATGGAGCATCTTTAGTATCACTAGCCTCTTTACTGTGTAGTTCAAGCCTTGTACATTTAAAGAAACCACCATGAGGTTAGTCATTGTGAAATCTTTAAGAGTGCCTATTGGAAACTGTTTGCAAAACAGGCATGGTTCTCCACCACACCTCTACTATCATTGGGTTTTTCTATACATTTAGGTACGATCCACCCCTCCCCTCTGATAACCCTTAAAAAACAACACTCTGAGTAACTAACACAATGTTAACCAAGTGGCCAAAATTTGTATATATCTCACACATGTGCGGATCCACATACACACATATTCTCCCAAGTGCCAAGTTTCAGTGGGGAACTCCTGCCTAGTTCATTAAGCGCACCCCAGCTAGAGCCTGCAGCGAGACCAAACCATCCAGTAACAAGTCTCTTATATTAATATTTATGCATATTGGCCTACAGATCTCGTGAGGCAACAGGAGCACATCATCTGTTTGGCAAAATTAAGCTATTAAGTTCTGTGGTGGTCTACCAAGAAAACCCAAGGGATGCAGTAATAAACCAATATTTAGCCAATGAGCCATAACGTAGTTCTATTTCAGGGAAAGGAAAGGCAAACTGGATAACATCATTTGTAGGGAATTTTCTTCTGGTGAAGTGTAGAGGTGGCATCTCAGAACTCTTTTGTTTGCAGTAGAATTGTTGCTGAAATATCTTGAAAAAGCATGACCTCATCCCTACTGAGAGGTATGGTTTCAATTAATAGTGCTTTAGCCAGACGTTTACATTTGAATTTTAAAAAGTGGATGCTGGTGTGGGCGGGGTTTCGGCGCCACTCAAGATGGCCGCTTAGTCAGGAGTCTTCGCCGAGCCGGGACATCCTTCTCCGATTTTCTGCGCTGTTTCCCTCATAAATGGAACCTGGAGCCTTTCGTTGTGCCTCGGAACATTGCTGGAATGTGAGGTACATGCTTCTGAACTTTTTCCATGCCGCATTTCTTCAATATTTGGCATCGCGCATTCCGGCCGATGTCCGCCGCCATTTTGAATATGCTCCGTGATTGATTGCGAATAACAGAGCCCTTTCTTCTCCTTGGATGTCTTTTCCCACAAGTGCTTTACCTGCATCCTGATGTTTGGCTCATTTTTTCACCCTGTAACCTTGTGTTCGCTACGTTATTTATGAACACAATCCTCAACAGATTTTTCTTCAGTTTTGCTCTGTCCAACATTCTAAGACACTGGCTAACAAGATTCAGCTCAATATATGTCTCCCTCATAAACGGAACCTGGAGCCTTTCATTGTCCATCGGAATACTGCTGGAATGTGAGTACGTGCTTTCGTACTTTTTTCATGCTGCATCTCTTCAATATTTGACATCGCGCATTCGGCCGATGTCCACCGCCGCCATTTTGGATATGCTCCGTGACTGATTACGAGTTTTGGAGCCCGCGCTTCTTCTTGGATGTATTTTCTCACAAGCGCTTCACCTGCCTTCTATATTTGGCTCATTTCTTTGCCCTGAAGCCTTATGTTCGCTGTGTTCTTTTTTAAATCAATTCCCAGCAGCTTTCTATTCATTTTTGCACCGAACAGCATTCTAAGACACTGGCTGACAGGAATTTGTTCAATATGTGTGGCTTCTACTGGTTTTTCCTCCTCACTTGCCTTGACAATCACTCTTCTTTCAACAGTTTGTCTTCCTTTTTCTTCAATTCCTCTGTGGGCCCGAAATTAAAGGCTATGACTGTTTTTACATACCCATTGGTACCAATAATATGCTTTTTTCTTCTGCAACTCCGTCACTGATTTAGCCTATATGGATGACTTTCTGCCTTCTTTAAGGTAATTACTGAATGTGACAATTTTTCTTTATTGCTGCAGTTGCCTTTTTCGACCTTTGCTGATTTGCTTTTGTGCTCTCGTGAGTAAACCTTGTTAGGTTGGCTCTGCAAATTTTTCTTTGGAGCATTCTCAGTTTTTGATGCTTTATTACTTTTGGCAGCTTTCTGGACTTTATTTCTGAATCGTACTACCTGGAGCCCTTTTCGTCCTTTTCCTCAATTTTCTGCCCTCATTAACTGTTCTATCCTATAGGCAGACTGCGCAAACCAGCATTTGTCTTTGTTCCTTTCCCGAAAACTCAGGCTCCACCTTCGTCTGCCTCCACTTTGCTTGTTGTTACTGGTCCAATGGCTGGTGCTACACCGAATCGTTCTTCTTCAATATAATTCTCCTATTCTAAGTCCTCTCCCCCGCTTGTATCTTCCAAACGCCTTAAACAGGACCCTCCATCTCCGGACAAACCTTCATCTCCCATTTCCATGGAACTAATTTTGGAGGAGATTCGGGCTATGCACCCGTTTGTTGAAAATACCAACAATGAAATGCAACTTCTCAAAGAAAAATGGACTTCTATGGATAATAGACTTAATTAAGTGGAACAACAGGTCTTGGAGCTACCTTCTCATGCTAAGCGCATTTCTTTCTTGGAGAAGTCGATCCTTGCCCTCCAACAACATACTGAGGACTTGGAAAATAGGAATAGGAGGAACAATCTCCGCATTTATGGTCTTCCTGAATCTTTGGAAGGGGATGATCCTGTTCCATTTTTCACCTCTTTCCTTCTAAAGTTATTAGACATGCCTCCTACAACTTCTTTAACGATCCAAAGAGCTCACAGACTTGGCCCGCGCTCATCCACTTCAACGAAAACACATGGAGTCATTATCCTTTTCCTGAAATTCGCGGATCTTCTTTCAGTCCTCTCAGCAGCTAGATCCAAACGTCAAGTTTCTTGGTTGGGCCAAAGAGTTTTTCTTTCTCCAGATGTCTCCAATGCTACTGCATCCAGACGGAAAGAATTTCTCAACTTGCGTGCACCATTGCGTTCTCTTGGAGCTCGATATGGTTTATTCCATCCCTGCATTTTTAAAGTTACTCATCAAAATCGAACATGGACTTTTCAAGACCCAGGAGAACTTAAGAACTTCATTCAGATTCAATCCACCAGTGGCATGGATACTTCTGCTCCTCCTACTGGCTGATTGACTTGTCTTCTATCTGTTTTTGGTTTTTCTAGAGTACTACAGAAATGTTTCTATTATTCTTCATTAAGTTTGGTTTATAGATGGTTGTTTTTCAATTTGTTACAATAATAATGTTGTTTCTTCCCAAGTTGTATTACTTATTGTATATGTTTTTCTTATTCCTTCTTTCATATTACTTGTTTTTTCTTCTTTATGTACCCTCATACAGGTTCCGGTTGTGTTTCTTTTTTCCATTCCTGTGCAGTTTTTTCTTCTCCGATTCCCTTGTCCTGATTTGGTTTGGACTTCGTCCCTTCAAGAGACTTGTCTTGTTGGGTGTAGCCATTGCCCCTGTTCCTTTTTGTGTCTCCCCCTCAGGTATGTTATGTTCAGTCGTCCTTCTGGATATGTACTGTCCTCTCTTTTCTATTCTCCCTAAGTCTCCCTTCTTCCCTTCCCTTCGCTTCTCCCCTTTCTCTTGACACTATTTCCCTTATTTCCTTTTTCCTATTTCTCCTTTTTCATTCTGGCCTTCTTTTGCCTTTTTTGCTTATGCTCCTCTCTATCATTCTATTTCCTTATCTTCTTTTCTATGTAGTTATTCACTACCTTCTCCTTTCTCTTTTATTCTTTCTCTTTTCGGCAACATTACGTTTTTATGTTCCTTTTTACATTTCTCCAGATGTTATATTTTTTGCTTTTACTTGCTTTCTTTTTCCATTTTATGATGTACTAGCAGCCCGCCCCGGCGTTGCCCGGGGCAGAAGGGGGCTGGGGGCAGCATTTTCGGCTTTTGTGCACTCACGCCCTGGCCCACGCCCGCCCCGACATTGCCTAGACCACCTCCCGCCTCCCGCCTGCCTCCCGCCTGCCTCCCGCCTGCCTCCCGCCTCTGCCTTACCTGAGCTGCGCTCCGGACTTCACCGCCACTCCCAGGCCCCCGCCCACCCCGACATTGCCCAGACCACCTCCCGCCCGCCTCCCGCCTCGCCTTTGCTTTACCTGAGCGCCGCTCCCCCCCCCCCGCGCTCCGGACTTCACCGCCACTCCTTGCCGCTCGTCACCGCTCCTTCGCCGCCACTCCTCACTGCTCGTCACCGCTCCTCCCCGCCTGTCTTCATCACGCACGTCTAGGTCGCGGTCAGCGCTACGTCGTGGCCGGTGCTAGTTTTAGGGGACTACTTTGTTTTTAAATTTTAATTTTTTTATTTACGTTTTATTTTAATTTTATGTCGCCTATGTCCATCTACACACCCTGAGGATTCCAACAATGTATTGGGTGTGTGGATTGGCGCTGTGGTTCCCGAGTTTACCTTGCCAAAAGGTTTCTGTTCTCTCTTTATACTAGTAATATGATACATATTGTTTTGCATCTTTTGGTATAATTGATCTCCTATTTTTTAACATTTAGAGTTATTTCTTGGAATGTAAAAGGTTTTGTTGCCCCCATTAAACGGCAGAGAGTTATTTCCCACTTAGCTTATACCCCTAATATTGTCCTTCTTCAAGAAACTCACCTTAATGACCTTGAATCCCTTAAACTAAAACGGAACTGGGTTGGCACTGTTCTTTTCTCTCCCTCAACTAACAAGAAAAATTGAGTTGCTATCCTTGTTCATAAAAAGTTGAAATGTAAAGTTTTGTCAGAAGAAAGAGATGCTGATGGCAGATGGATTCTCGCTAATCTGCTAATTAACACAGGGGCATATTACCAACAACTAGCGATATTTATCGCTATGTTGGTTTAGCGGCGATATTTTCATCGCCGAGCTGCGACGATTTTTATCGCTTAGGAGCCTTGCTATTATCAAGGTTTATCTCCTAAGCGATAAAAATCGGCCGAAATGCATGAATATCGCTGTAAAGTCAGCGATATTCACGCCTTACCGAGCTAATGCTACTAGCCATGTTATCCACCTACCATTGGATAACTTGGCTAAGAACTGCTCAGGGGCAGGTGTTAGCTTTTGGATATATTCACGCTTAGCACAAATATCTCCAAAAGTTGGTAATAGGGGGTAGCGATGTTAGCAACTGTTTCCAGTCGCTAACATCTTGACACGCCCACTTTGCATGTCATTAGTGATAAATATCACTGACATGCAAAGTGGGGCCCAAGATGGTCGCTATCTCCTACTAGCTGTCGCTAACTGGTGTTAGCGACAGCTAGGTAATAGGGAGATAATTTTATCTCCGCTTTCTTGGCTTTTAAAGCCAAAAAAGTGGAAATAAACCCCCTTGATAATATGCCCCACAATTCCCTTAACTGTTTTTAATGTCTATGGCCCTACCCAACCTGATTGTTTGTTTTGGCATTTAATTACAAGTGAATGTATGCAATATAAAAATGATTCATTCCTGTTAGGTGGAGATTGTAATGAGAATAGAGCAGAGTGTACTACCACCACCTTTGGAGGGACTGTGCCTTATGGGCCATGTTTGAATTAGATCCAGTTCATCATTTGTTGAAATAGGGGAATAGACTTGGGGTGGGGAAGCCACAGCGAGACCAATGGGCCATGTAAGCCCTCCAATTCTTTGCTGTTCATAAAATGTGCACAGTACCTCCCATCTGGCCCTGGCACTGCCACTTTGATAACAAGACTCCTTCCTTTGAAAAATAAGGAGGGGGACAGGCGGGAGACTACTCCTCCTGCTGATGCTTTTCCATGTGTAAGCAACCCCCTGATAGCCCAGATAGCCCTCTTCCTCACAGTGTTCCTCTTTTTGTCCCAATGCACTCAGGGCCATGGCGATATCAGTGACTGAAACAATCCACTCAGCGTGTCCTCTAAGCCACTGCCTCCTCCCCATCCTCGGCATTGCCGTCTCTGATCCTCAGTTCCCGTCACCGCAGAAAGTCTGCTGTGGACCTCCGTTGAAAGTCTTAGACTCCCGTAGACCACTTCTATCAATTCAGAGAGCTCTATGTGTTTTCTTTGTCAAGCCTCTCGTGGGAGTCGCTATCTCGCCCTCACTGGGCCAGCTCTTGTCACTGCAGCCAAAAAGAAATGTTTTTAATGCCCACAGGAGCCATTCCTGGGGCCGGCCAGTCTCTTCGTCACCCTTTAAAGCCCAGGGCCGCTTGTCTGGGGAGTTTTAAGCAGTCCCGCTCGCTCCCGGCAGGCCCGTCCACAACACCAAGTGGAAGCTCAGCTGAAACATGTCATGCTGGGACCTTTTCCTGGCCACTCCCCAAACGAGAGTAACTTGATTATCCAATTGGAATGCAACAGACATGGTAGCCCTGTGACACCAACTCTAAACAGCAGTAATGACACAGGATACTGCCCAGTAACAAATAACCAAAGGGACCCCAAAAAGACATCACCGCATATCTAGTGATAGTGAGTATGCTTTGCAGCTGACATAAACGCATATGAGGTGATGAGCGCTGTATGAGACATAGATGAGTGGCAAGCCATATCTGGGCAATATCAGTGTTATGTAGAAGTTTTTCATATTAACAATAATGTTCCTTTGACAGAAGCATTTTGAGGGAATTCCTGTGTTGTTGTCATAATTGAAGTTATCAACCTTGGCAAGCTAGATAACTTGAGCTAACAGAGGTTTCATTAGTAAATATAGAGCCTTTTTAAGACTGAATTTCAGTGTGGTTCTATTACAGGTTTGAACAACCATCTTTTTCTTCGCCACTAAGTTCTGATAGGCTAGATATAAAATAAAGTACTTAGGGGTCAAATTACTCCCAAGCTTAAGTATATCTATGGCCAAATTATCCTAAACTGAGTGCCTCCCTCACTAGCAATTTACACATATGGCAACATCTTTTTATATCGTGGTTGGGGAGGGGTGCAGGCAAAAAATTATGTGTATTACCTATACAACTATATCTCTTCCAGTGACATTGCTAGAAAAAGACATGGAATCCCTCCAGATGGCAACTAACACTTTTAATTGGGAGACGAGTGGTAGGGAAACTCTAAAAGTGTGGGAGGAGATTTGGAGGGCTAGGATTACTGGATATTAAATGCTTCTGGTAAGCAGCCCAGTACCAGATTATTTTTCAATGATCACTATATGAAACTGAAAGATATTGAGTCCCCGATTTCCAAAGATTTGGATCGCATTAGCGTCACTTTTTACGCAGACCATGCTTTACAAAGAAATATAAATGCCACTTGCATTACTTTGTAAAAATAATAATGCAAGGCAGCACTTTGCGCTGTTTTGCATTACTTTGCATCACAGAGGCATTCCATGGGTGGTGCATGGGCCTTCAAAAAGAATCCTCCCGTGGATTTTTATGCAAATCCATATTTACAAATTATTGTGGCGTGTTGGCCGCAAAATGGTGCGCATGCCAGAGGCTGGTGTAAAAAGTAAAAATAGCTTTATTTCTCTTCATTATTTTCTCTTTGCATGTGTGCTGCATTCTTCAGTACACCTGCAAAGGTGAAAAAGCCTCCAAAGACAGTTCCTGGTCGGGATGGTACCATTTCTCGCACACAAAAAACAATATGCACTACAACACAGGCACCCCTGAGAGAAGCGTAAGTGCGCCTGCAGACCAAATTCTGCATAATTTCTATGTAAAAAGGCTGCAGTCCTACTCTCTCCCTTTTCACTCAACACAGTGCAGCAACTTCACTTGCTGCACTGGGTTGCGTGAAATGTTTGCAAATCCAATCCTGTATACAGATACATATGAATGCAGTTATAATGAACCTGTGGAATGTCCTGTTGCTCCCTAAATCCTCTAGGCACCTGATATGTTATTACTCAGAAATATAATGCCTACAATGGAGGTGTGGGACTCAGTGACCAACAGTCAGAGGCTTACTTCTCTCCCATCTACCTATACTGCTCCCTGCACAACCCTGATTTTACGCCAGGGACTGGTGGGGTTGGGTTTGGCGGGTGGTTTTGAAGGGAGCTGTAGAATGTTGTGAGATATGTTTCATGGTAGGGAGGTCTACGCATTTACAAATTTAAGAAAGGAATTTCAGAAAAGGGAATCCAAGGGCATGTAATACTTTAATTTGAGACATTGGTCTCAACACTGGGGAATGAAGCAGAAGCTCAGGGTCAAGCTGGTCCAGGGTTGCTTGTGCTCTGGTTCAGGGAGGACCTGGCCTGGCTGTTTCAGTTAAGCTTTCCTATTGGAGCAACACTTCTGGCTGACAGAATACAAGCTGCTTGTGTAAGTGTACTGGCACACACCTCAGGAGCGAAGGGGTAACTGGTAACCACTGTCGATAAGAGTAACACAAGAATTTATACCTTAAATGGTAGGACACTATGGGCTGAGCATCTGTTCATATTGTTAGTTCATGCAATTCTCTCTTAATTGTTTGCCTTCGCTAACTATTCTATGGATTCCACCTGGCCATCTACAAATACCGATGTTATCACCTTGTCGATATACTAATACATGTAAAGGCAAACAGTAATAGACGTGCAATAACATATTTGATGTACAAGATAACTAGAACAGTATGGTCATAATGATTGTCCTGCTTCTATGTCCTTCGATTCCTATCTCACTTGATTAAATGGATGTGAGTTGTGTTTACACTCCAGAATCTGTACTTTATCATATTTCTGCTGTCTAGATACTGTAATTGGGACATACATATCTGTACCATATCCATGACATAAACCACAGTCCGATACTGCTTACATGCAGGAATTATGTATATTGAAAATATAAAATCAATAAAAAGATTTGCAAAAAAAAGTGTTCCTATTGGAGCAGGGTCAAGACTGATTTGTATTTGGCTGGGTCCAAACTGATGTGTAGGGTGGACAAAAGAACGATGCGGTGTAATGCTACCCCAAGTGATTGCCCGTGGTTTGACTTATTGCCAGCATTCATTCCATCACATTTTGTGAATTTGGTACATGAAAAGAAGACAACATATACTAGGTAAAAACATTTTGCTTTGTTGATGTCAGAAATTGTGTTCTGATACCCCCTCTTTGTAAGAAGTGTTCAGAATAGGGAATCAATGTATACAGTTATGGGGCCACATGTACGACCGTTAGGATTTGAGACTCACAAATTGCAAATTCTTAGAGACTTGCAATTTGCCCAAGACCTGATGTACAACAGTCTATCAGACACTTTGCGATTCACAAAGGGGTCGCAAATGACCAGCCTCATCAATGTTTGTTTTCTTTTCATTTTTTTAGAGTGGGCAGTGGTCCCTGGGACCACTGCCTGGTCTGACAAAATGTTGGCGCCCCGATTCAGAAAGAGGAAGGTGTCATATGGAGACCCCTTTGCATTCGCGAATGGCTTACCACCAATTTGAAATTGTTGGTAATCTGCGTATGTTTTGAAACCATATTCCTGGTTGCAAAACACTCATACATACTGTAGAAAAGTAGGATCTGCTTCTTATGCTTAACCCCACTTTTTGCTTGATGTCTCACTGTTTTTTACTAGTCTGACTGGGATCCTGCTAATCAGAACCCCAGTCTATCAGCTTTCTTCTTTACATTGACATACCTGTACTTTGGTGCACTCCAGATTGTATACTGAGGTACCCTTATCAGCCCCTAGTATATGGTACACATGTACCAGGGCATAGGTACCCCAGAGGCCTCCCATGGGCTGAAGCATGTATTATGCCACCCAAGAGAGACCATGCAAAATAGAACTCTAGGTCTGTTACTGCAGCCTGTGTAAACTGGGACTTGCAACGCTTACTTTAAATATAGGTTCACTATATCTATTGGTCCCTACACTGAAAAAGTATAAGTCACCCCTATAGCAGGCCTTAACAATCCGGAAGGCAGGGTGCTGGGTTTTATGTGCGAGGGCACCTCTGCATGAGCAGAGCCTCTCTGCAGCCTTTAGAGACCATTCTCCCGGGTTGTCTGTGACTCAGCCGTACATATAGGTAGAGGTGCATTATAACCTCGCTGTAAATGCTATCTCAAAAACGGCTACTTAGAAACATATCTTGTTTGGTATCAAACACCATGGAATCATACCTGCACACCAGTAACTGGTGTGGGAGGTATGATTCCACCCTTCAGAAGCGAGCTTTGTGGGGTCACTGGTCTAACCAGTGACAGTCTTCTCGACACAGACAGCACAAAATGGATTCTGCCGACCAGAGACAAATGTCTGCCCTCCTGCTGCTGAGCCAAGCTCGAGCAGAGGAAGGCTGCACAATAGGCATCCTGTTACACGGAGGTGTGACCACCTTCCAGACATGGTTTAGTGTATTGGGGCTGGGTGGGTACACTCTGAGAGTGCCTGAAAGTCTGCACATGGGCCGAATTTGGTGTCCCTCTGCATAGTCCAGCTAAAACCAGTTCTGGGAGCCATTGGCTCCTGCTCTGGTACAAAACTGGACAAAGGGCATGGGTGTAGCCACCCCTCTGTCCTGCCCCTCCCCTAGGAGGATCCCCTCAATCTGTCCAACCGTCTCCCGTGGGTGCAAAAGGGCTTAAATGACTATAAGACTTTAGATTTTACGTGGACACCATTCTATTAGAAGAAACCACTAGCCTTCGACTGTCTGGACTCTCTGGACTTCGCTGTACCTCGACTGGGCTCGACTTAGTCCCCCTTTCCATCCAAAGATTAGTTTGTGCCTGTGCTCCATACAGGCTCCATGCAGGACCTGTGGTGCACTTAAGACAACTGAAGAATCTCCCTTGGAGTGAAGGAGTCACTCCCCTGCATTCGCAGGCACCGAACCGCACCTAACCGGTATGCTGCTCCTGAGCTCCTACAGACTCCGAAGATTTCAGCAACACAGGAGGTGGGTTTCCGAAGGTCCCCCAGGTTGATCTGCCTTCCCACCGCATAACCTGAACTTCTGTGCACCACGTCCATTTGCAGTTGCATATGCTTGTTGGTGATTCCTGAGCTTGTGCAGTGCACTCCATGTAGTCCTGGCCCTGAGCAGTATTTGCACCAAAGAACTCCAGCCTCCTCACGCAGAGTTCTCCGTGGGCTGGAACTTTGCAATCTTGCTCGGGGTCCCCTCACGACTCCTGGTCATTCAGCCTGTGGGTCCTCCTGAGGGTCATCTTGATTTCTCGTGGGCTTTCCTTTTTGCTACAGACGTGCCCTGGATTCCCATTGCTTGGTGAGTCATCTGGACCTTGCTGGTCCACACCGTTAACTGTTTGACCTTCCTGCGTGGGTTGCTTTTGCTGAGGCTTGTTGGTGCTCCAACCCCAACCCCTAAGCACACAACATCCTTCATGGGACAGCTCACACCCTGCTCCTGGTCATCCTCAACGTCTCCTGGTCTTCGTGGATGCAGAGTCAAACATCTCTTCTTCGCACCTGAAGCACCCGACATCAGTGGGCATTCGTCTCCTGAGCCCCTGGTCACCCTGAAGTGACCCAGACTCTGTCCCCTCTGCTTTCAGGTTCCTTCCTTCCAGAATCCAGGCTTGGATTCCACCAGGCCCTTTTCACCTTCACAGCAGCAGTACTTCTTCACAGCTCTCCATTGAGAATGATGGGATTTTCCGATGACACTTCAGACCTATGCACCCGGCTCCTCTGGGATCGTTAACTTGGCTACTATGGTATCCACGGGTGGGGTGGCTCTCCAAACTCTTAAGTTCCAAAGGTTTTGCTTGAAGTGCTCCTAGAAAGGTCCTTAAACTTTAACTTTCCAACCGTGACTTTCCCATAGAGTTGTACGGAGCACGCAGTCGTATTTTCTCACTGCACCCATCCTCAGTGGGCTGCCTGTGTCATCACCTTGAGTGGTTCCTTGGGGTCCAAGCGATTCTATGTGCACTAGGCACTGTGTCTAGTCAAGTTGTGAATGTTATACCACTATTTTAGTATATGGTTTGGCCTCCCCCTGGAGCCCACTGTGTATTGTACTCCTTACAACTGTTCTATTGATATTGTATTGTGTGCTTTGTGTTCTATCCTTGTGTTAAGGATAGTAGGGAGTGTTATATTCATAAATACATATTTTTATATAACTACTGTGTGGTTCTCCTTCATTTAGTCATTCAGGAAGTGATATTCTGGTAAAACAAGCTGCTTTACATTCCTTAAAGATTAAGCCTGAAGGCTACTCTACACAGCTACAACTAGATAGCTTTCTAAAGGTTATCTTTGACTTCATACATCATAATGGTCGTTTGGACTCTGTGCAAGGTGCCCACTTTTATTAATGGACAGCATATACTAGGCCACCTTCTCACACATACCAGTGTAACTCTCTATTAGGAAGGGACGCCCTTTACAAGTCCCTTCCTAATATAGCGACTTGCAAACTCTATTTTGTGAGTGAGTAATTGGTTACTGATTCACAAAATAGATTTGGTAAACAGGAAAATGCATTTAACAGGTTGCCAATGCCCCGATGGGCCGTTTGTGACCAGCAACATGCGTCGTACATCTGGCCCATGGTTTTGTGGCACATCACCTCTGTGAAACTGAAGTATATGTATGGTAACACAGAACAGAAACTTTGGTAGAAATGCAGTCAGGACAGGGATGATTTGCTTACATGATGGCTGTATTCCTTCCTACTTACCTTCTGGAGAGAGATATTGAGCCATGTCAGGAGGATGTTGGGATACCCATAGAGCCCTAATCCAGCAATAATATTACTGGGTCGAAAGCAGCCTGAAATCCCAGTCTTGACTGTGGAGGGCTGGAGACTGGTTATGAACATGATTTAACATCAAATCAATTGAGTGGTCAAAAGTATAAAACTAGATAGATACCGAATATCCAGTATTGGTCTGAAAATTATGGTCATTGCTAGCAATGGAAAAGCCGACTTGTTATTTAAATGACATAAGGGGTAGAGTTGAAAGCACATGGGAGCTTCTGCTTGACTATTTTGTTGGGAGAGGTCCAACATTCACATGTCCAAGATCATTGAGATGGTTGTTGCTATTAGACTGGAATTGGTGAACATTTATATAAAAACACATGATGACATCCTGGTGAAATGGTATTGTTACATTTGCACTCTGTGAATTTTAATGGAAGCAATCCTAGTTGGGGAGGATGGGGAAAAGTAAGGGAGGCCGTTTGAAATCGTGGAATATGATACTCTTATTCCAATGATAAGTTGAGCTTTCTTTGGTTTTTGGTTGGTGAAATAACAAAACAACGAAACACTATTGAAAATATGTTATGCTCCAAAACTAACATTATTGTGTGTAAAAACCCAGCACCAGGTTTCGTTAGGGGGCATATTTATGAGAGACTTGCTCTGGTGTTGTGTCACTTTTGGTTATGCCATGGTGGCGCAAACATTTCAACCATATCTATGAGGCCACGAATGGCCTCATATTTTTGGAGTAAGGCAAGGCAGCGCAAATCAATGCTTTGCCTTACTCTGCTTTAGGGAGGCGTTTTTAATGGGCATTATGGCCGATGTTCCCACGCAACACCCCTGGATTTTGACACATCCCCAGATTTACAAGGGCATGTAAACTTGGGGAGACACAAAAACCTTATGCCTTCACAGGGGGAGCGCAACGAGAAGAAATATCTTTATTTCTCTTCGTTTTTCCTATACAGCACACATAAGAAGAGGAAAAATATTCCTAGGATTGGTTTTGTGCAGGAAGGTGCTCCTTTCTGAACAAAGACAATACTGCCTACAACACAGACATCCTTGCACCATGATGCAAGGGTGCCTGTGATGGAGCGAGGTGGAAAAACACAAAATGTTGTGTACCCCTTGTGATATTAATGTCCCATAACATAACATTTACTAATAGTGTGATGTGTTTAATTAATCAACTTTAGAGGAAAATGCATTCACAAACATATGGGGAGTATTAACCTTGCTTGCATGGAGTGAAAAAATGAATTAATATATTTTGTCATTATGGTGTGAATTAATGAGCAGCTTAAGTTTAAATAAATATTATACAAGACAGTGGTCCCTACTCATGGGAAAATGGTGTACAGAACCAAGAATCGTTCACCTGATAAGTGTTACGTCTTTTGTCCAGCCGGACAAGGAATTTATTTTAGTATTCTAGTAGATAAAACAAGCAGTTTGAACACATTAATAACAAGTGGGCACAGCCGTGACCCACAACATTCAAGACAAAACAACGAAAAGAATGGCCAAAAGGAGCAAAGGAAAAATATGTCTGTGTACTTGTAGCCAGTGTTACAGACACAAATTATTATAACCACACCATTGCATTTCACAATATTTCAATGCCATATTGCATAAGGGGTTTTTTAGTCGACGACGTTTCGATGCCTTAGTTACATGAGGGGCATCATCATCAGGACAAAAGTTAAATCATTGTTGTCTTATACTTTCATATATTTTCATTCTGCCTTTTGTCGCATTCCTTTGCATTTTAGAATTACATTTAGGAGAAAACAGGGGGAAAAATGAGAAATACATATAGTTAGGCATGTAGGTTTTAAAAGTTGTCATCCTCATCTCGAGCATTGGGAATTAAGTGAAGGGGGTGTGTTTCAACTTTTGTCCTGATGATGATACCCCTCATGTAACCAAGGCATCGGTAGCAGAGTAGTGGTTGCTAAGAAAAGCTAGGGTTATGTATAAAGTACTATATAGAGTTTAATATACAGATTATGAACTAACATCTGTTGAGTCCGTATTACGTTATATGTAGTTTTAAAAAGGCTTTCAAGTGTTGTGTGAAGCCAGTGCCTCTGTCTGCAGGCAGAGGAAGTGTGGCAGGTAAAGTCGCACAGTGCATTAGTCTGTTTCAAAGAAGTAGTATTGTCACATACTGTGTGGTATCGTCGTATATCACTGTTTAGGGACCTTAGGTGTGAAAGGATAAATATACAGCAAAGGCAGTCTATGAAATCTTGGCTTTCAAGCATAGGGATAATTGCATATCCTGACTAAAACTTATCGCTAAAGAAATTAGTAGGTCTTAACTCGAGCTTGATTGAAGGGTAAAAAGGAGCGGCATCTCGTTTTGCTAACAATAGAGGAATTCTGTGGTGGGTTAGATGGACGCGCTGCCTACTGGTAAAACAGAGTACATGTATATATGAATAGGGTTTTCCGTATGAACGTGTGTAAATGTAATTGCAATACGCGGTCAAGCGAAATTTTGGGATTGTCTCTAAGGAGGTGAAAAAGATCTCTGTATGTGCTTTCCTAGAAAAGCGAGTTCGTTATTGCCTGACAGAAGGGTAAAGCCAGTATTGTTGCTTTATTGACAAATCTAAAAATTCTGAGAAGATAAGCGTTGTCTACTCCAGTTACAGAATACTTGTGTGATTGAAAATTCTATCACTTTATTAGCGAAACAGATTAGTGGAATTGTTTTGTGTAAGTTACTAACTGATTTTGTAAAATATCTTGTAAATACGGTTTCTTGAAAAATCCTTGTAAAGGAGGGGTCAGTCGGCACTGCAGAAGCCGGAGCGCTGGTGACGTCAAAAGAGCCGCACTGAGATTGGTTCACGTGACCAAGTCAGAGTAGGAGCTGATAGGTTCATCATGAAAAAGCAGTAAAGGGACTGGTTAAGCACTTAGAAAGGCGTACCATGTTCTAATTGGTGCGTTAATGTGAACTGCTCTGCTATAGGTTGGTGTACGGAACAGCAAACAGGGAAGTGCGCGATCTTTTGTAAGACAGAGAATTCTCGGAGAGATGTCTTATTATTACGAAGAAGAGAAGAAAACACCTTCATGGTTTAAGAAATTAAAGAATGCTTTTTCAAAAGACAAAGAAATTGTGACTAAAGAGGGAAAATTACTTCCTCCACCGAAAACGCCAGCTTCTTACATGTTATCAAATTATGGTTCCCATACCTGTGTTTGGTTAGAAAACTGGGCAAGATATACTTAGGATGATGGGGTGTTAGCCTTTCCTGAGTAAGTATCACTTGATGCAGCAGTTTTGAGGAATTTGAGAGACAAAATGATGAAGCTTGAGCCGATATCGAGACCGACTCAATTTGAGGCTTTAGTTGAATGGGAAGATGAGATGCATGAGCAAGAGAGTGAGAGGCTATGCAGACATATCAGACCGAGAGATAGAGGTCAAAATTTATGGGGTGAGACTCATGAAAGCAGAATGCGTAGATGGAGAGACAGTAATATGTGTGATGGTATGTATCTAGTTAGATTGGTGGATGAATATGAAGGTCGGAAATGTACAGAAAAGAAAAAGAATACAGAAACAGTGAATCAAAGTTATCGTGACAGTGAATCAGAAGATATTGTTTTAGAAGAAATATTAAATAGGAGACAGCCACCATATCAGAAAAGTTCTTTATGGACCACTCCTAATACTCCAGTATTGAATGAAAGTAATAATGAAACTCCAAGACCATATTCAAGCTTGAGAGATGTGCCAGACAGAGTAGAGGTTAGATATACTCCGAATACACCTGTTGCAGAAGCTAGAATAACAGGTACTCCTGTAACGAGAAATGAACCACACGGAAGTGTGCAAAATTGTGAAAGTAGGAATAATGTGCAACCAAATATTTATGAATATGAATGTTCTACACATGAATTGATTCAGAACCTTACTAAAAATATGGAAGCAGTGACTGTCCCTGTAACAATAGGACCGGTAATACCAGTGTTTGAAAATCAGAAAATAAAAGAACCAAGTTTGACAATACTGTTACAACAGAGTTTGCAAAAAGCAAGAGAGGATATTTATCCTGATTTGTAAGAAATAAAGCGAATAGTTAATGTGAATCCACCTGAGTTAACTTTTAACCAAAGCTCATTATTCAGATACCCGATGGGTGCGGAATCTGACTCCACAACACCAGAGAGAAGCCTGGATAAAATAAGTTCAATACAAACTCCTGTAGGACCATCAGATAGAGAGTTGAGTGAGTGGATTAAAACGCTGCAATTAAAAGAGAATGAATCAAGAATATTGGATGTTGTAAAGTTAAAGGTAGATATGGAAGAATTGGTACAGAAAGACTGAAAACATATCAGGATGATGAACTTGTGTTTTTGTGCAAAAGCATTACACGGAGAGCTAAATCAGTGAATGATCAATTGGAGGAATTAGCAAATGAACTAGGAGTGGAATTTTCAAAATTCAAATCATTGCAGAAATCATACAGAGTGGATTTTGCAGAAAGAGACATTGAAAACATGAATACTGCAAGGAGGTTGTTGCAGATAAAAGAGCTAATTGTACTATTGCGAAAATGGGGAGATATAAGTAAATGGAGACATAAGTGGGCAAAGAAGAAGGAAGAAAATAGTGACAAATCCACATTAGCTTTTCCAGTCAGGGACAAAGAGGCAGTAACAGCTGAGTTTCCTATGAGAGAGATACCTGGAGGAGGATATGTGCATGTTCCTTGGAGTAGGCAGGATATATTGTCATTTACTAATGATTTTCCAAGATTAAGAGAAAAACCAGTAGACAGATTTGTGAAAGTGTCAAAAGTTCTATGGATTGATTTGGATGGATTTTTTGACATAGTAGTGCCAGCAGATTTATGGTCAGAATGCAAAATAGCTATAGATTGGCCGAGAGAAGAATTTCCCAGAGACAAAGTTACAGGAGCTCCATCACCTGATGTGAAGCGGAAATATGATCAGGTAATAGTATGGTTGAAAAATAAAATACCACCAAAAGAAACTGATTGGGTAAAAATAGACAGAACTACACAGGAACCAAAAGAGTCAGTACATTCATTCTATGAAAGATTGTTGTTAGTCTTTAAACAGTATAGTGGTTATGAGGAATTTAATGAGAAAGATATGAGTCACTTCATATACAGATTTGTGTATGGATTAAGAACAGAAATTGGAGACATGATTCGTCACAACATGATAGGATGGCAGTCAGGTACTGTGGATGAGGTTTTGAGAAAAGCAAAATATTGCAGTGAAGAAATTGATGCCAAACAGAAAAAGCTAAAAGAAAAAGCCATGTGGGCACAAGTAAAAGTAGCGGAGCAGCAAGTAGCGCAAATGGAAAATAAGAATGCAGGGAATCAAGGGAATTTTAAGGGTAAACCAAAGTTGGTGGGAAATATAGATCATTTAAAGAAGAAGCATACTTGTTTTAATTGCGGCAAGTTAGGGCATTGGAAGAACGAGTGTAAGTGTCCTCCGAGTTAATGCGGAAAATAATTCATTGAATTCGCAGGTGAAGTTTGAGGTAAATCCACAACAGCAACAACAGCAGATAGCAAATCAGCAAAGTTAGGTGCCGCAACCGCCACTGCCAGACAGTGTAAACCAGCAGAAATACAGTGCAGAGACAGGATTCAGCGGAGGTGAACCGGTAAAAAGACCGCCAAGAGTAAATGCGTGTCCTCAGTATTGGTTACAAGAAGAGGTGGCAGTGAGTCGGATGAAAGTTTATGACAGGGCCTGAGAGAGGGAGAAGAGTGTGTGCTTGGAGCCACTCTTGAGGTAGATCAGTCTGGTCCATTTGTGAACGGAAAGGTGAATGATGTGGAAATAACATTCCTAGTGGACACCGGAGCTACCCGTTCTACTGTAAGATCAGTGGAAATTCAAAATCTTCCTCTCTCGGGAGAGTCCATCCAAGTTGCAGGTGTAGCAAATAGACAAATACAAACCCCTTTGACAGAACCAGTTGGAGTAGAAATTGGAAATTATAAGGAGATGCATCGATTTGTGGTATGTGGCATAAGCCCTGTTAATCTGTTAGGTAGGGATATACTGTGTTAAATGAACTATGCCATATATTGCTCGCCTGGCATAGAAATTGCAAACCCCTGATGAAGACAGTTTATACAAAATGACGATGCTTATGATTGAGGCAGAGCAGAGCAAGCTATTTCCTGTTTTTGATCGAGAGAAGATTCCTGTTGAATTAAAAGAGGCAGTGAAAGAAATAGTATGGGATTTTACTGGAAAAGATATAGGATTGATGAAAGGTGTTGATCCTGTGAAAGTTACAGTGAAAGAAGGAGCAAGTTACCCAAATATACCTCAGTATAAAATGACTGCAGAAATAATTGAGGGAATTACACCTGTGATTGACAAAATGATTGAGCAAGAAATTCTTAGAGAGACAGAAAGCAGTCCTTGCAATTCACAAATAATCGGATTGAAAAAGCCAAACAGAACATTTAGAATTGTTCAAGACCTTAGAAAAGTTAACAAAATTGATGTCCCATGTTGCCCGATTGTTCCAAATCCAGTAGTGATTTTGTACCAAATCCCTCATGATGCAGAATGGTACACAGTGATTGACCTGTGCAATGCGTTCTTTACTGTTCCATTGCATGTAGAAAGTCAGCTAATTTTTGCGTTCAGATTCGAAAATCGTATCCTAGCATGGTGTAGAATTCCACAAGGGTACACTGAGAGTCCATCAATTTTTAATCAGTTGCTAAGGAAACCATTGGAGAGTCTAAGGATGCCTGGAGAGTCTATGCTAGTACAGTACATAGATGATCTTTTAATCGCATCCAAAACAAAAGATGCATGTGTAAGCGACACAGTGGCATTGCTAAATCATTTGGCAGAAAAAGGACATAAAGTGTCTCCATCAAAATTGCAATTTTGTCAGAATGAAGTGCAATATTTAGGGCATAAAATTGCAAAAGGAATTAGACAAGTCACAGCAGAAAGAATCAGAATGATACTAGGAATGCAACCGCCTAGAACCCAGAGACTGGTAAGAATGTTCTTAGGAATGGTAGGTTATTGTAGACAGTGGATTAGTGGATTTTCATTGATTCGAAAACCATTGCAGAGACTGACAAAAGCAGATATTAGAGATTCAATAGTGTTGACCAAAAATGAAATGGAAGCATTTGAACAACTGAAAACAAAATTGAGTGAAGCACCGGCATTGGGAATGCCTGATTATGAAAAAGAGTTTGGAAGAATTAGAAAACCAACTGCGTATTTCTCAGCTGTTTTGGACCCTGTTGCAAAGGCTTTGCCAGGATGTCTGAAAGCAGTAGCAGCAACCAGTGTAAGCCTGGAGCAGAGTGAAGGAATTGTGATGGGATTTCCTGTGAGAGTTTATGTACCTCATTCAGTGGAGATTCTCCTCACAAGAGCAAAGACCCAATACATGACCAACAGCAGAATGACCTGTTATGAAAAGGTAATTTTGGGAGCTGAAAATGTGACAATTGCCTGATGTGTGAATGTTCATCCTTCTACATTACTACCTGACACTATTGAAGCAGAAGAGAAAGGTGAACTTGATCATAAATGTTTGGATGTTCTTGAGTACTGCACAAAACCTAGGCCAGACATTAGGGACAAGCCATTACTTGAATCAGATTATGTGATGTTGGTAGATGGATCGTGTCTGAGAACAGAGAGTGGTATTTTGAGTGCTGCTTATGCCATTTGCACAGTAGCAGAAGTGTTGGAAGCATCTTGTCTGAAAGGAATTCATTCTGCTCAAGTAGGGGAGTTGATTGCTTTGATACGAGCATGTGAACTAGGAAAAGAGGTGAGAGTAACCATAGTGACTGATAGTCAGTATGGTTATGGAGTTGTTCATGATTATGGACAGCTTTGGTCTCAAAGAGGTTATTTAACTTCTGCGGGAACACCCATTCGAAATGCCGAATTTGTGAAAACACTGATTGATGTAATTCAGTTACCTGCAAAAACAGCTGTGGTAAAATGTGCAGCACATAAAAAGAATGAGGATTATATTTCTAAAGGAAATAATTATGCGGATGCCATTGCTAAGCAATGTGCGAAGAAACAAATTTCAATCAATCGAGACAAAACAAAAGAACATGTTCCGAGTCCTTTAATGCTAACCACTGTAGTTGAGACATGGCAGGAAGTGAAGCAGATGCAAGAAGAGGCAGAATCAGAAGAAAAAGATATTTGGTTAAAGGCAGTATGTAGACAGCGAGAAGAAGATGAAATCTGGGTTTACAAAGATGAAAGACCAGTAATGCCTGATAGCATGATTTCAGACATGGCACGAATGTACCATGGTCAAGCCCATATTGGAAGAGATGCCATGATTCGTCTTTTCAGACAAACTTGGTATAATCCTAAATTCAGAATGATTGCTGAAAGTTTGTGCCAACGGTGCCTAGTGTGCCAACAATTCAATCCAAACAGAAGAACTGTTGTGAGTTTTGGAACCATAGGACGGGAGGGTGGTCCATTCACAAGAGTACAGGTGGATTTTGTAGAATTGCCCCCATGCAATAGGCTTGGATATGTGCTTGTGATAATCTGTTTGTTCTCCCGGTGGGTTGAAGCTTTCTCCACCAGAAAGAATGAAGGAATAACTGTAGCCAAATTGTTTTTACGAGAAATCATACCACGATTCGGTTTCCCGGTAACCATTGATTCGGACGGGGGACCACATTTTCAAAATGAGTTGATGCAGATGATTTGTGAGGCTCTGGATATTCGCCAGAAACTGCATTGTGCTTACCGACCTGAGGCTTCAGGGGCAGTAGAGCAGGTAAATGGAACCATTAAAAACAGAATTGCAAAGATGTGTTTGGCAACAGGACTCAAGTGGCCAGATGCCTAGCCACTTGTTTTGATGACACTGAGAAGTATTACTGACAGGAAAACTGGATTAAGTCCCCATAAAATCTTGATGGGCAGGGTTATGAGACTAGCTTATGTACCTGTTAACAAATTGCTAACAATAAATGATGATATCATATTGGACTACTGCCAAAATCTTTCAGATGTAGTAACTTCTGTGCTCCACCAGGTGGGAACTGAATCAAACTCTAAAGAGAAAAATCCAGCTCATATTATAGTGCCTGGAGACTGGGTTCAAGTGAAAGTACATCGCAGAAGAAACTGTTTGGTACCTCGGTGGCAAAAGCCATGACAGGTAATCCTGGTCAGTACTACTGCAGTGAAGTGTTCTGGATTAAAGAGGTGGGTATGCTAGCCACACCATCCATGTGCCTGCAACTGAATACCCATACGACGGTGAAAGTACAACTGACTCTGATTCTGAAGCTGAATCAGAAGAGAATCCAGATACTGAAGATCGACAGGAACATCGACATCTGGAAGTATCTGAAGCCAGTTCTGCATCTGAAGGTGACGGTGAAAGGGAGATTGTGGAGATACCGGCTTCCGAAGATCAACTTGAAGGTCGAGAATCGGTAAAGACAGACACCAGTAAAGACGCAAGAGCAAGCAGAGATAAAGTCATTGAAGAAGAAGAAGCTGAGGAAAAATCTGAACACTCTGAAGGCTGGAACGGAAATCCTGAGACTGGGGAAGAGGAAGTGACTCACAAAAAGGATGAGATTCCGAGTACCAGTTATGAAGGTGTTCCTAACAGAGTAAAAGAAAAGAAGGCTGAAGCAAATGAAGATAAAGACATTGTGAAAATCATAATCAATGACACAGCTGAGGATACAAAAAGTGAAACTGATCACAGTTCAGATGAAATTGTGTTAAGAAAGAGTCCAAGGAAAAGAGCTTGGAGAGTGGAGCAGAACACAATAGAGCCAGAGACCAAGAGAATCCGCAAGGGAGATAATTGGCCTAAAGAAACTGGTGGATTGAGATTTAAGCTTGTAAGCAAAGCAAAAGAGATAGAAGAGCAGGTGAATGAGATTACCAGCCAGAAAGAAACATTGGGAAAGGAAATAGAGGTTGTACAAAGGCCAAAGAGAGTAAGACGACCAAACCAAAAATACAAATCGCCTTAGTGGACTTATATAGTTCTACCACCCTTTGCTGAGGTAAATAGTAGTCAAGATGATTTGCACTGCCCAAAAGCAAATGGGAAAAGTGAGTAAAAAGGTCAGCATAAGAGAAAATTGATTGGAATTTAAAGTATATGATATTAAGCCTGTAGTCCTGTGAGACGGATATTGTAAATATAGAAGAGGTCGGAGTTGACATAAGGACGAAGAAAACTTGTTAGAGAAATAACTTATAATATAGATTAGAATAGGTGACACAAGATCAAAGAAACACTGTTAGTGAACTAATATTGTAAAATTATAGGTGACACAAGGTCGAAGAAACACTGTTAGAGAAAATGACGATAAATAATCATAAAACAAAGTGTTCTATTTTTAGAAAATGGTGTAGATGTTGCTCGATTTGTATGGGATTACTGATAATATTATGGATAATTTTAGCTATTGTGATTCCTTTCCAGGATAAATTGACAAAAATAAACTCGAATACAAGTTTGAATAAGCCAAGTGAGAAAGTGGAGGTTCATGAGACTCATGTGTATAAACCAGAGTTGCATCAAGATAGGTCTATTAGTGACTATTCGCAAAATACGTTTTCAAGGTTATTGCTTGAATATATCCACACTTTAAATGTTGATCACTGTTATGTTTGTGTAAAATTGCCTGCATCAGTGTCAGAAGGTGTGATGTATCATCACCTTCCTCTTACATATGGAGTAACTTGTAGTGTAATTGCAAGCCTGTTTTATCAGCTTGGAAGAATGGAATATCATTATTCCAACACAGATGAGATTTTTGCTAAGTTAAAGATTGATAATACATTGAACAAAAAGAGACCTGGAAAAGTTATGGGAGAATATTTTTTGCAAATGGAAGAATTATCTCATGAGTTCGCTTTTAAACATAATTTGACATGTAAATTAAGAACAGAGGATAGGACTTTCCTAGATATGGTTGAAGAAAGGAGAGTGGTTTATAAGAGAAGTGAAAAAGTTAAACATGAAAAATCAAAATATTGGACATTTAATGATGAAAACCTGGATGATAAAAATGTGAATGCAGCCATAAATATAGATACACCGATGTTAGGGAAATTTTGTATAAGGAGAGACAATACTGTGTATGACAATTATTTTGTGGGTGCAAGTCAATTTAAAGACACCTATAGAATTATAGGGGGTTGGGTATTTAAAGGAGAAAAAGATCCTGTTTTCCCAGGTGTTTATTTTATTTGTGGGAATAGAGCTTACTATAAGCTGCCCGACCACTGGTATGGGACTTGTTATGTGGGCTTGGTCTTTCCTAAGATTTTTCATATAGATAGAAGTACTAATGGTAAACATGAGATAGGTAAAGTTCTTAGTAGAAAGAAAAGAGAGAGTGTATTAGAAGTAATAGGTGATGTTTTTGGAGCACTGATACCAGCAGTGGGAATTTCATTCAATGCAAACAGAATCCGAAAATTGTCTACAATAGTTGATCGATTGTCAACAGATACAGCAGGAGCTCTTTCCTTTTGATACAGGGCAGCACATCAAGATGACTTGCTGATCGGTGCCAAAAGCACATAAATCTGAGCCTTCGTAACTATATGTGATGCAGATGAAATGTTACTGCTGCTAGACTCTGATACAATTGATATCTTCACAGGCATATGAAGAACGGAGCAAGAATTGTTGTGTCGATAAAGTCTGAAAAAGTTGCACCCAGAAGCAGTAAATATCCTTAAACAAACTAAATATATTTATAAAGTTACAGAACCACTGTCGACATATTGATAGATGTCTTCGCAGAAATGATTACAGAAAAAAGTATGCCATTCTTCTGTCAGCAAACTGATGTCTATGATGTCATCAGTGGAAGAAAAGTAGAGTAGTCGGCCTTGACTGAGTGTGCTAAATGGAGGTCCGAAACTTGAAGAGGTACACAATGGGCAGGGAAGAAATCCTACAACTGAAAGGAAAGTGCTCAAGGAATTAGGGATACATTGCCAATCCCTTTATTCATATAATGGTATATTTACCTGCATTGTTCATGAATAAGAAGACACAGTGGGGGGAGGCGGTAGATTTATGCAAACTGTACAATATCTCAGACTAGACAGTGTGAAAATCAGAGACTGATTGTTGATACTGAAATGGTTGCCATGAGAGCAAGTGTAATGCAAAATCGACTTGCCCTTGATATACTTTTAGCAAAAGAGGGAGGAGTCTGTGGGATATTGAAAGTGCAACATTATTGTACTTATATCCCAGATAAAAGTCAACATTTAGAAAGGTATATTACACATATTACAAATTTACATAAAAAGATTGAACCACTGGAGTTTGAAGGTGTTCTTGAGAAATTAGGTAGAAGTCTTACAGCAATTAAACACTGGTTTCAAGAACTAGGTAGTTCTATAGTAGGTACAATACTAATACCGATAACAATAATAGTAATAGTGATTTTTCTGATAAGGTTATATTGCATATGCAAAAGTAGAAGAGACTTTAGAAAGTCAATAATAGAGGTAGAACACTAAATTGGGGGCGCATACTGGGCAAATATTGGGCACATCGGGTTGACTTAGAAAGCCAGGGGGGGAGGACGGGTGCGACATCCTGCAGGCAACGTCGTCCAGACATAGGTCCCTTGGACCTATTTGCCTGTAGGGGGGGTGGGATCCTGAGGGTGGGCAGTCTGGGGTGGGGAAGGGCAGGAATATGGACAGGGCACAAGGGAACTAGAAGCTGGTTGGAATGTGAAGAACACAATCTGAAACAAATGTATGAGCTTGATTACTGTATTGAAGATATTATGAACACAAACATGGAAATCTGTTTAGTTAGTGTGGTAGAACTAGCTATGATTAAAGTTTTTAGTTTGATAAATAAAAGCGAGCAGATAGCCGATAGTTTCATGGAAAAAAAAGTATGTCTCTTAGATTAGTGACATGGAATGTATGTGGCCTAACTGATGTTCAAAAAAGACAAAAGATAGGTTTACGGTTACGACAAATGAATGTAGATTTTGTATTCCTACAAGAGACACATATAATGAACACCCAGGAGTTTTGTCTCAATCAGTTGGGGTTTTACTTAATAGTTAGTTCCAAACAAGGGACAAAACAAAGAGGGGTAGCTATCCTATCAAGGAGTAAAAATGTAGTTACAAGGAGAAAATTAGAAGATCGATGGGGGAGGTGGGCCATGGCTGAGATTTTAATAGAAGGAGTATGGACAACACTGGTGGCGGTGTATGGTTCAACCCAGGATGATCCAGACATTTTACAGTTTCTGGATTCTGAATTGGCAGCCTGGGCCCCTCGGGTTATTATAGGAGGAGACTTGAATATCAACGGGGCGGAGGGTTTGGGACTAGGGACAATAAGAAAGTATACCGGCAGGAAGAAAAGAGTTCACAAGGCTCTTATTGACCTTTTAGAAAACAATACTCTGCGAGACGTTTGGGGCACAATAAGATCAGAGCAAACAGGCTACACATACTATTCTGCACCTCATCATATTTGTGTTAGATTAGACTATTTTCTGATATCCAATGATTTAATCAACAGAGCAAAAATTGACAGACTCCCCGGATACTCAGTGACCATAATCCTTTAATTCTAACAATAATGCAAGGAGGGGGAATAAAACTAAGGAGGGAATGGACATTCGAAAGGGGACTTCTTTCAGATAATGATTACATAAAACATATGTCTAAATGGATTAATGAGTTTTTTGAATATAATAGAGGGAGTGCTGCGATTGGCGTAATATGGGACGCCTTTAAGGCAGGAGCTCGCGGAGAGACATGCAGTTACAGTGCCTATAAACGGAAAACAGAACGGTTGCGTTATAGTGAGATAGAGAAAGCAGTATTAAAAGCAGAGGAACAGCTCAATAAATGTGTAATAAGGGGAGAACCAACTGAACAATATATAATAGATTTAATGAAAGTGAAAAGTGAAGCAGAGGGGGAACTTGCAAATAGAGCAGCAAAACAATATACAATTAGAAGGGAGAGATGCTATGAGTTCAGTGAAAAAGTAGGACGGGTTCTAGATATACGTACCAGGCAGATAGCGGCGGAAGGGACTATTAAGGAGATCATGGATGAAAGGGGAATATTACATTCAGACCCAGAAGAAATTCGGGAAGTATTTAGGACATTTTATCAATTCATTATATGATGATCAAAATCCTAGCAGTGCCGAAGAGATTAATGAATACCTCCAGAACATCCAGGCCAAAACTATCTCTTCTGAAGAGGCAGATGAGTTAGAGGCTATGTTGGATAATATTGAGATTAAAGAGGCTATGTCTGCTCTACCCTCGGGAAAGGCTGCTGGTCCAGATCAGTTACCTATCGAATTCTATAAAACTTTCTGGGGATGCTTAGGACAAGATCTAACTAAAACGATTCAAGCTGCGCAGAGGGGTGAGTCTGTTCCAAAATCCTGGGGGGGGGGGGGGGGCAGACATAGTGTTAATCTTAAAAAAAGAGAAACCCCCGACAGAACCAGGGTCGTATCGCCCAATAACATTGATGAATAATGATACTTAAATATATTCAAAAGCTTTGGCTGTAAGATTTGCTAGAATAATAAGTACCCTGGTTAGTGATAACCAACATGGTTTCATTCCTGGAAGAGGGACGACTCATCACACCAGGAAAGTCATAACCCTATTCGATGCTGCAGAGGTAACAGGAGACCCGATGGCAGTAATGCTGTTGGATGCGGAAAAAGCATTCGACCAGGTCTCCTGGGACTATCTGTGGCAGACTCTAGTTAGAGCCGGGATTAAGGGTGGCTATGTGAAAGCACTCCAGACCCTGTATAAGGAACCGGTCGCAGCCCTAAGAATAAACGGGGGCATTACAGGACAATTTGTGATCAAGAGAGGAACTCAGCAGGGCTGTCCATGCTCTCCGCTGTTATTTGCCATGTACATGGATCCACTAATCCGTAAGATAGAATCATCACCAGAAATTACCCCACTATGCACAGCTCTTGGACCATGTAAGATACTCGCCTATGCTGACGATGTTGCGGTGATAACACCTTGCCCTACGGAAGCAACTGCAGTGGTAGAGGCGGAGGCCCAAAGATTCGGACAAGTCTCAGGTTACTCACTGAATGCATCAAAAACCCAAATTATCAAAAACTCAAGGACTTCCTGCGATGATAGACGAGTGCTACCAATAGGGAAGTATCTGGGTATTAACATTTCAGCAGATTTAAATAATCTGGTGGAAAAAAATATTGCTCCGGTAATTGATAAAGCAAGGAAAGACCTGGATCGTTACGAGAATTTACATCTGTCATTAGTAGGACGAGTCAATATTATTAAAATGTTGATTTTACCAAAATTTTTATATCTTTTCAGGGCAATACCACTCTTAATTGACAACAAATGGTTTAAAATCTGTGAACATATGATCAATCGGTTTATTTGGGCGAGAGGTAAGACGCGGAGGGCACTGAGGTACATGTCGCTTCCACGGGAGAGAGAGGGGTGGTCATTACCGGACTTAAAGTTATATTATTGGGCTGCAGCACTGCAAGGAATGGTGGGACTGATTGGAGGAGCAGAGAAGGATGGTTGGGACAAGATAGGCTCGCTTGCTATTTATGGTTTAGTTTTGGGCACAAACGCTGAAAACATATTTTTGAGATTTACGGAGGAAAGTTATTTTAAAAGAACACGATTCAAGATAATCACGGCTGCTTATAATATATGGAAAGGATTTTCTAAAAAGGTTGGAATAGGGAAATACAATGCATACACCAGATTCAAAAACAACCCTTCATTACCCAGTGCGGTGTTTTCAGGAATTGTATATCAAAAATGGGAGAGACGGGGGATAGGTAAGATTGGGGATATGCTAGATGATAATGGTATATTACAATTTACAGATTTGAGAAATAAGTATACGTTGAATACAAACCACTTCTTTAAATACCTTCAAATCAGAAGTTGTATACTGAATAAAAAAGGGGGTTCAATAGGCTTCGGGAAGAATATAATGATGGATCTCATAGAAAATGGTCATGACTGTACTATAAAGAGATTCTACTCAGAGATGACAAAATTAAAGAAAGATGATCTTGAGAAATGGACAGATAAATGGTCTTTAGATTTAGATATAGATAGGGATAGGGATATCTTTACTGAATCACTTGAGATGGGAAGCAAGATACTGTGCTCATCGCCCCTTCAGGCCCAGCATTATAAGATCTTGTATCACCTGTATTATACGCCATGGAAAATTGCTCAATGGGGGGGCTTATCCGGGACTACTTGTTTTAGGTGTGGCAGTATGGAGGCTAATTTGATACATATTTTTTCGACCTGTCCGCACCTAGATAAGTTAAAACAGGATATTGGGAATTTTTTCCGAAATGCTTTAGAAACAACAATAGAGTTAACCCCTGTAACCATTCTACTGGGGGTATACCCCAATGGGCAAATAAACTGCAAACATTTCATGTTTGTAGCAATGGCGATTCTTAGACTACTAGTGGCTTCGGCCTTGCTTGCCCCAAATCCTCCAACTTATCATCAATGGCTAGGTAAAATACTATCAGTACAAAAACTGGAAACAGCTATCTATGCCAGGAAGGGTAGAAAGGGTAAAAAACTGGGTATGCAAATCTGGGGTCCCCTGATTCGGTGGAAGTTTGGAACTGAATAATGAAATATGAAGAATCTGTATTACTGAATGTTGAAATTTATGAATTTGTATGTATATTTCCAGTTTGAATCCGTATGTATTAAGCATATTGCAATATCTTTTCATTTATTGTCTCTGTGTTTATCGATCTGTGTTCTATGATTCTTTTATGTATCTCATTATGCCCTGTCCATATAAATAAGGGGGGAGGGGGGGGGGGAAATGGGGGAAAAATTCTTCAATAAAAATATTAAAAAAAAAAAAAAAGAAAGTCAATAAAGAAGACATTTAAAGAAAAAAAAGCCAGAGAAAGAGAAAAGAATGAAATAGAAATGGAAGAACTTAGAGTGAAAATTTTTAAAGAGATAAAGGAGAAAGATACTAGAGTATAGGTCATACTAAAATGAAGAACTTGAAACATGTTCTGCTAAGTTTTTCAAAATTTTTAGAGAATATTTGGTGATAGGATCACCAGATGAGGGAATTGATGGAGCGAAGTGGAAAAACACAAAATTGTGTGTACCCCTTGTGATATTAATGTCCCATAACATAACATTTACTAATAGTGTGATGTGTTTAATTAATCAACTTTAGAGTAAAATGCATTCACAAACATATGGGGAGTATTAACCTTGCTTGCATGGAGTGAAATAATTAATTAATATATGTTGTCATTATGGTGTGAATTAATGCGCAGCTTAAGTTTAAATAAAAACGCAATTTAAATGTGCTTATTGTAAACGTTTTGTGCTAAAAGGGTCGATTATGTAAGTATAAAATGCATTTATGTGGCTTCCTCGCTAGGTAACAACTAATGGGAAATGGTTATCCAAAGGCAAGGGTTTCTGAAACTACAGGGAATACTTGCGCTCTGCTTTATTACTGACTGCCTGTCTGGCTACTCCTGTTACAGATTGTGGTGCAATAGGGGAGGGGGGACCCTCTTAACCCCTCCAAAAAAGGTGTTGGTTTACAACACTTTGAACAGATAAATGACCAAATCCCACGCACACACCCAATTGAATTCAAAACACTAAATAGTGTGAGTTAACAGATCACATATAACAGTCTTTAAGGAATGATATCCACTTCTTCTTGTTAGAGCATTAATTTCATTTTATTGCTCAAGTTGTACCACGCCAGCCGACACGTGTTTCATCAGAGTACAAGTCACTCTGACTCTTCAGGGCTTACTCTTTGTGATGGCGTGTGTTGTAGTTCCGCTTAACCGGTGGCCACTGTTGAAATCGCCATCAGACTGAGACGCCGGACTTGCGGCAGCAAAAACGAAAGGTCCTGCGTGAACTGAACCGGATTCTATTACTTTGTCAGCTACTATTGGCAGGGATATTGTGGACTGCATCGGCAAAATTTACAATAGTGTGGAATTTTTAGAACACAGATGTGCCTACTACCGTTTTAAAAATAAGATTGGGCGTTCAAACTCGATCAACATTGTTTTTTCTTTAAGAAGGTGCAGGATACTTTCACACCTCCATTATAAAGTCAAAGATACCCTTACCGGGTTGGAATTATCACCGGTTAAGCGGAACTACAACACACGCCATCACAAAGAGTAAGCCCTGAAGAGTCAGAGTGACTTGTACTCTGATGAAACACGTGTCGGCTGGCGTGGTACAACTTGAGCAATAAAATGAAATTAATGCTCTAACAAGAAGAAGTGGATATCATTCCTTAAAGACTGTTATATGTGATCTGTTAACTCACACTATTTAGTGTTTTGAATTCAATTGGGTGTGTGCGTGGGATTTGGTCATTTAACTAATGGGAAATATTAGAATGGTGGGAGGTAAACAGAATGGGCTTCATTACTATAATTAACAAGAATTTTTGTTTGTTTCTATGATAGTTCCAAATGAGGCCTGTGAGGCCTAGTGAGAAAATGGCTGCTCTGAGCTACTGCGAGTGGGTACTGGTCTGTGCAGGCGCGTCAAAGATCTCTACCAGCGCGAGTGAGCTGACTATGCTTGAGGGAGAGTTCAAGGCTACCTTACCCAGAACCTAGGATTGGTGTCAAGCATGAAAGATCGGATGCTCAAACCATGGGAAGAAAAAGCAATGTTGCTAAAGTGTGAGGCGCCTAGGCCACAAACTGTCTTAAACAAAAGACTTTTATATTGTTGCTGAGTCATGTGAAAAACAAATGCGGTACTGGTGAGGAAGTGCTCATCTACCCCAAATTTGTCCAATCGGAGTTCAGATTGGAGATGTTAGTTACTTTTTAGATAGATGAAGTTAGGGATTTAGTGTATAAAAACCCCTGATTTTGGCTAGAAGGGGTCGCCTTTTCTATTTCCTCTGGAGATGCTGCAGGACTGAATATCGATTACTTGGAACGTAAGAACTTTAACTTTTGACTGTTTGTTTTCCTTTGCAGGTCTGTTAGGATAAGATGAGGTGTTAGCTAGGGATGATAGGAGAGAATAAACTTGGAACTATCTGTTCTTTGCTAAATTCTTGCTAAACTTCTAAATAAATGTCTATTTTCTGAGCTTTAAAATAAATGATCATTTTGGAAATAAAGTTAAAGAATTCTTTTTGAATAAAGAAATAAATAAATGCTAAATGTCTGATATACTAAGGTTTGCCTTGAATAAAAATTAGATAAATGAAGAATATAAAAGCTGGTCTTTGATTCTTCCAACGCCTAATTTTCGTTCTAGCAGATCCATTGCCATTATGATGGTGTGTCTGAATAAATAGTGTTGAAAATGAAACCATGGTAAAACGCTTTACATTGCAGGTGTAAATATGAAAATAGTTTAATAGGGTTAGACACTCCGCCAATGTTATAGTAGGGCTCCTGGGTTGTTGGCCAGATCTTTGAAGCTGAATTATACGAACAGAGTAAGTATGCAGTGCAATGGGCCCCACTGTTGAATGTTATGTGTGTTTCTGAGGTTTTAGAGAAATGGCCATGGCAATTTAGAGTTTATTTCTGGAGTCCCGCTGTAGCACCTGCATTGGCACTAGGCAGTCAAAACGGTGCCAGCGCAGTGGGAAAGGACAGGAATGTGCTGTATTGCATAGATTCAGCACAATCATGCTCTTTCCTTTTGATACAGGGCATTACATCAAGGTGACTTGCTGCTCGGTGCCAAAAGCACATAAATCTGAGCCTTCGTAACTATATGTGATGCAGATGAAATGTTACTGCTGCTAGACTCTGATACAATTGATATCTTCACAGGCATATGAAGAACGGAGCAAGAATTGTTGTGTCGATAAAGTCTGAAAAAGTTGTACTCAGAAGCTGTAAATATCCTTAAACAAACTAAATATATTTATAAAGTTACAGAACCACTGTCGACATATTGATAGATGTCTTCGCAGAAATGATTACAGAAAAAAAGTATGCCATTCTTCTGTCAGCAAACTGATGTCTATGATGTCATCAGTGGAAGAAAAGTAGAATAGTCGGCCTCGACTGAGTGTGCTAAATGGAGGTCCAAAACTTGAAGAGGTACACAATGGGCAGGGAAGAAATCCTACAACTGAAAGGAAAGTGCTCAAGGAATTGGGGATACATTGCCGATCCCTTTACTCATATAATGGTATATTTACCTGCATTGTTCATGAATAAGAAGACACAGTGGGGGAAGGCGGTAGATTTATGCAAACTGTACAATATCTCAGACTAGACAGTGTGAAAATCAGAGACTCGAGTACAGAGGTGATTGCAATAACCTCCTCAGCAATAGTAGTTCATCCCAATGAAATATCCGTGAAGCATATTAGAAAACTTCAACAGAAACATGTAAAATCACATTAGCTGGAATGTCAGAGACATTCGACTTTGTGAACAAGGATTATTATAATCTTGCTAGTTTCCTGGCATAAATACAGGATGGCCCACTGGGAGGAAGTACTAACGCTGAACTCATGTCAAGTTCAGGCTATCTTCACATACTGAGAACCCCATCCAACACAGCCAAAACTAAGTTGAATGAAAACGAATTCCATAAACTTGACACAACAGGCATTGTTATCATAATCTGAAACTTGAGACAGATCTACATCTTACAAAAAATTGTTTAACCAAGTCTCCTCAAAAGATGGTAAATGGGCAAATTTGTTGGGCGTGGGCCTGCCACTCATTAGTAGAAACTGTGTATTTGAGTGCCCTTCAGGGACAAATTGAGAACTTTGCCAGAAATGCATCTACTAATGATTAGGAAATGGAAAGAAAGGTACTGTCATGTTCAAAGGCTAAATGTTGGGCCAACGAATCCTCAAGAATACCTCACCCGGCACTGAGGTTCCACAAGTTTTAGCTATGATTTCAAATTCCTAGCTAAAATCTGGGATATGTTAAATTTCAACTACAATCTAAAACTCCACTGTGAGAATACACAGATGCACATGCATTTTCACCGGACTATTGCCTTCCTGTAATTTATAATATGTTTAGAAATAAACTTACATTACACAGGATGAACATGGAGGCTTCAATAGATTTTGCCCATGTCGTAAATGACAAAACTGCAACGAATATTACAGTTCAGATGCTGTCCTGGAAATGGAAATATTTACTCTAGGATCTTGCAAATTGGGGGTACAGGGGGTGGCATCAGAAAGGGGGAGTCAGGAGTTGCCTTATCTGATAAGTCTATCACAAAGAAATTGTCAACAATGACAAATGTGATATCATTTTGCCACCTCTTGGCCACTCCCTATACAGGAATGGTTCAACAACCTCAATGCCCTCAATTGCAAACAGGTCATCATAGAATTAGCAAAGCCCATTGGGATAACCCTTGATAAGAACCTCAGCATGAGAGCACACATCGGCGTAGCCACACACAGTTTGTCTCCACATCAGTCTCCTCAAGAACGTGAAATCGTTCATCCTGCCTCCAGACTTCAATACTGTTGGACAGTCACTAGACTATTTTTAAAGCTTGGCTCAGAGGATGACTTTCAATAGATCGCAGCGAGGTAGCTGCTCTGCTACTTACGAAACCCTGACCCAGAATCAGGTCGTCTACGAATGATTTAGCACCGGGTGCCCCACGAACATGCGGTGCACTAAGGGCGATGGAGGTGGCCCCCTTCTGTCCGCGCTCCGGTCCCCAAGCGAGCGGCTCTACGCACCGGCCCCCCAAGAGAGGCCGGCTATCCCAGGCCAACCGAGGCTCCACGGCACTGCGGTATTGTTACGGTTTAGGGGGGATTCTGACTTAGAGGCGTTCAGTCAAAATCCCACAGATGGTAGCTTCGCTCCATTGGCTCCTCAGCCAAGCACATACACCAAAATGTCTGAACCTGCGGTTCCTCTCGTACTGACAGGATTACTATTGCAACAACACATCATCAGTAGGGTAAAACTAACCTGTCTCACGACGGTCTAATCCCAGCTCACGTTCCCTGTTATTGGGTGAACAATCCAACGCTTGGTGAATTCTGCTTCACAATGATAGGAAGAGCCGATTGTTTGGGAGATTATTCAGGACTGGACTATGGTAGTACGACTCTAATGGGACTACCTCAATCTCAAACTGCTCCATCCAGGGTGCCTCAACGCAGCAGCTCTGCTCATAACTGGAACAAGACAGTTCAACCACATTACACCTACCCTCGATTTTCTCTAGTGGCTCCCAATAAAAGCCATGATTCAGGTGAAAATAGCGTGCTTAACGCACAAAGCCATGCACCAGGATGAACCCAGGTACCTTGCAAAAAAAACTCACAAATTTCAGGAGGCAACCATTCCCTACAGAGTATCAGCTTCCTCTGGCTGGAACCTCTGAGATTCAAAATGTGAAAACTTTCTGAGGCGCTTTCACCGGATCTGCCTTAAGGATTTGAAATCTCTCACAGAAGGGATTCTAAACCATCGACCACCACTTTCAAAGGAATTCCACTAAATGGATTCCTGACATGAACATGAGGAATGCAATACCCAAAACACACCAATGAATTCAGTAACACATTCACACACTCATTCATGTACACCATGACACATCCTAGGAAATGATACATGCCCTGCCACACTCATGCACACGCTCATGCACACGCTCATGCATTCACTCACTCACTGACGTTCGTAGTTGCTCCTGATGTGCTTCCACAACGATAATGTACCTTAACTGTGCTTATTATAGTACCTCTAGAAGCTTCTTTCACCCAACGCCTACCATCAACATAACTATGAGTGTATAACTTCCTATTTTCTACTTTATCTAAAAGTAACACATGCCCTCTTATATTATCAAGAATATGGGGCGACACTTTTACAAACTATAGCAGAAAAAAAGGAGGGTGTGGCCACACTTAAGTGATATTTTATGACATTCCATTTTTATTTCTCACCCCTTTGATATATACATGGCCGCCACCGTTGCTGCACACACCACCAGAGCCACAGGCATTCCTTGGGGGAGGCTGCCGAAGGACTGCAAGCCCCAGCAGCCCCTGCGCCACGCACGTCGACAGCACCAACGCTCAGTCCACCGACAGGGCTCCTGCGGCGCGGGAGCACTTTTACTTGTGTCGGCGGCTTTCCTTTCACACCGCCACTGTTGCTGCACACACCACCGGAGCCACAGGCATTCCTTGGGGGAGGCTGCCGAAGGACTGCAAGTGCCAGCAGCCCCTGCACCACGCACATTGCCAGGGCCAACGCTCGAAACACCGACAGGGCTCCCGCGTCACGGGACGCGCGCGGCTGCACCCGGGCAAAGACCAGGCCAAGACGGGCCCGTCTTAGCTTGTCAGAGCCCGTCAGAGCCCAGAGGAGGCTGGGCTGGGCCCGGGCTCTTGGTTCTGATATTCTGGGGATTGTGACATTAACAGTATTTACCCGAATAGTAACTGAATAGTATCTGTAACTGTGTGTATCTCCCTGGTTTAGTAGAGGGTATTTAATACTCTGGGCAAAGTTTGGTTAAAAGGAATGAGACGTGCATCGTCAGGGGTAGGCATCGTGGGAACTTTAGATGCATTTTTAACCAGGGCCGAGTCAGTTTTGAACCATGAAATCCAGCTGACTGAAAAGAGACTCTCCCTGGACACTTTCGTTACCCAGAAGCGCTCCTCAATGGGTCGTTTGAGCTTGGCCAAATCCCCAGTACCCCCTTGAGTATTTGACAAACATTTGCTTATCAACCCTGAGAGAGCGATCACGGCTGGGGTAATGGGAGAGCAGATACCAGTGTTAACAGGCTGTCACTCTGTTAATAAGGAAGATTCTATTAGTGTTACCCTGGAAACAGTACCAGAGGTGCCATTGCCGATGGTAAAGTCTCTACAGCCCCCTGCAGACATTGCTTCCACTGCGCCAGTATCCAGTATCCGATTTAGGGGCTAATGGGGTCTCAACTAGATCTAAAAAACTATAGTAGCTAACGAGGAACGGCCGGCCAAGAGGTGCAGGGAAGGTACCTTGCAGAAGTGTAAACAGAAGTCAAAGCCTAAACCAAAGCATCAGATCCCTAAATTGCAAACCTCTGTTGTATTGGCTGAGGAGGCTGCACAAGGTTCAACATTGCAGTCCATGCTCAATAAGAGCACACATATCCCGCTGGTCCCTGACTGTGACTCTGAACAATGGAATAGGCATGAGTCGCTAGTTACAGTACTATTAGACCCCCTACTAAGTAAAATGTTGTTAATTCAGGAGAAATTGTCACAAATTGAAAGGTTAAATAGATTATCGTGTAATACTAGGAAATGTTGATGCAAATGTGTAGAACCTGTAGCAGATGGAGACTCTGATACCTTAGTAACACCTGCGAAAAGAGGACCCTCGAGGGGCAACCCATCACTGAGGGTTCTAGCCCAGGTGTATAAAAATCTGTTGCTGGTGTAAATAAGGGGAAACAGGGTGGGAATGTAAATCCTAAACCCAAACTTCGGACCAATCAAATAGTTAATACAATAGGGGAGGGCTCAAGTGTTATTACCATCACAGGCGGGGCAGAAGAGGGTCGATGAAACGCATGGCGAGGGAGCTTCAAGGCGACCCCAGAAAGCGTATCAGTCGCTAATCCTCCCTGAGGCATCATCCCAGCTTGTATTGATATTAGGAAATGTCCCTCCGTTGAGAGAGGATCAGATAGAATCCACTGCACAATTACTGAATAAGTTCATGCACTGGCTGACCCATCAAGTAAATACAGGAAATATTCAGGGGGATTCACTCGCTAGCAAATTTATAATGGTTAGAAGAGTAGAGTGGCTGGAACCAGGTCCCAAAACACTGGCGGGGGACTGTGTGGTCTTAAACTTTAACAACCGTTTTTCACCTAGATTTCTTGTAGATCACCTGGGTTGGACTACAGGTGGTGGCACCCAAATTAGAGCACTGCCTTATGCATTTTTTAAAAAATCATCTCATGTATTGAATCATGGAGTTGGCAGAATGGGTGCTCATATGATGGGTAGTGCTGTAAAGCATGACACAATGGGTAACTTTGGATATATGGGAGAAACAACAGAAAATAGGTTTGCTCCCCTTAGTGGCCTAGACCATTGTGACTGACTAATATCCCCGGATCACGCTACCCTCACAAGTAATAATGGGATAGTCATGTCCCATATTGCTAAACCGAATAAGGAAAAAAGGAACGACCAACTCTGCGAACAGACTGGTCCCAAAGAATCGTTTAAACTAACCACACCTGCATTATTATCCCGCATGTCCTGGAATATTGCAGGGCCACAGTCTAAGATAGAGTCCAGGGACTTGCAGGAACTAATAGAGCAGAATAAAATGTGTGTTTTCCAGGAGACGTGGTGTACCAAACTAATACATCAGTTAGGATATCTAGATTTTTATTAAAACAGCAGCACAAGGGCAAAAGGGCAGACCCTCAGGGGGTCTAATCATATTGGTGAAGCAGAACTTGCCCTTTAGTATATGTACAATCACAATTGACAGCCCAGATATTATGGCCATATGTCTAAAGGCTAACCCCAATAAATGCATAATTGTTGTTAATGACTATGCCCGGGGTATTAATGGTGGTAGGTAGTCTAATACAGTTGACATTTTAGAGAATTATTAGGGGGATTGACTAGAGTCTCAAATCTAATTATTGCAGGAGATTTTAACACTACTTTTGAACCCCTTAATAGTGAAGATTTTAGACTGACCGAGGAGGAAGACATGTTATGGAGTGTTCCCATTTTAGAGCTGCCCCAGATAAAACGATGTACGGAGGCAGCTCTTCAAATGAAAGTGCTGTGTATGGAGAGGGGGCTTAGAGCTGTAAATGTTCGCTCACCCTCTGACAAACAGGAAGCCAACACATTTAATAATGGTGTAACCTCAAGTCGAATCGACTATACACTTATCAATCTGGAATATTGGTATCTAATTAATGATATGGAGATTCTGGAGATAGTTGAAAGTGAAAAAAAAAAAAAAATAGTTGAAAGTGACCACAATCCCCTTTTACTAAAAATGGAAACCATGAGTATAGCCCAACCAACCATCCCGGTCCAGTTATGCTCCACTAGAGAGGTTCAGTTATGCAATAACATAAGAAGGCTAAAATGGGACAAGATAGTGAGTAAGGAACAAGCACTTATGGGTATAAGGGCTGCATTCTCTAAAACATTGGGAGAGTTACGAGCAGCTACTACAAAGCCCGAGCTAAACAATAGAATTACGGATCTGCATGAAGAATTATTATGCAATATTAGAACCTTCTTTTTAAAAACAGTTAGTGACAGGAAGAAACAGAACAGTAAAGTTGCCAACTGTTATAATAAGAACTGTAGGCCAGCCTACAAATCATTGGCAGTTGCTATCAAACAAAACGATTGTAGTCTAGTTAAGATTGCCAGGAAGAAATGTAAATCAGTAATGCACAACGCAAAAAAGGATTGGGACGAGCAGAGATGGGAGGACCTTTATGAGGCAAGCAAAGGGAGAAACCAACAGGCCTTTTGGCAACATGTAAAATGGGGTAGAGAGGGACAAGCACCCGTGCCCCACAACTATGTAGCACCTGAGGCGTGGGTCTGCCATTATGCATCACAATTTGCCCTAGGGCCAGATGGTGAGAACGAGGATGTCTACATTGCACCGACCTGTGCCAGTGTATTACAATTTACAAGGGGAGATGTAGAAATAGCACTGGGTTTGGTTGCCAGTGGTAGAGCTCCTGGCTCTGATGGTGTACCGGCCGACTTGTTCCAAAATGACAGGGCACTTTGGCTAGAGTATATACTCATACTAGTGAAAGCAATTTCTAGCGGTGCACCAACTCCCACTCCCTGGAAGGGTGCAGAGATTTTACCGATATATAAAAAAGGTGATCGACCAATCAGTCTCATAGATGCCATCCAAAAAATCGCTTGATTTAATATTTTAGTTCTTCGTATTTAAATGTATATATCTTTTTCTCCATTTCTTCCTCTGGCAATTAGAGGCTAATAACGTAAAGGCATTAATTGAATGTCCTGATGATGGTCCCTATGATTAATAGGGGTACCGAAACGCTGTCGACCTGTCTAGCACCCTATACAAAACGTGATTGCTATGTAATGTAATGGTGCTGTGTTGATTTCTCTGTACAACTGAATTGCATACAGAAAAAGTTTGTTTGCCTTAAAAGCCCTTCTATGTTCGTAACCTACCTTCTGTATTTGATATGTTAGTGGTTGGGCACAGGCTTGTGTACCACACTGGTGATTAGTTGAAGGTATTCCATTTGTACGGATCATTTGTTTATTGAGTAAACTTAAAGACCTCTGTCCGGCTGGACATGTCGCTCAAAATATAGAACTGATTCTGTCTATATTCATTGTCTCATATATTCCTGAATGCATGGGACCGCTGTTGTTTGAAAAAGTAAGTTCCCCGAAGTCCCCTGCTGACTGATTTGGGGTCCCTTGTTGTTGTTAATATAATCCAAAAAATCATAGCAAGAATGTTACTCAACAGAATATTAGACTTAATTGTTGATAAGGATATATTGTCCCCATTCCAGGCTGGGTTTGGCACTAATGTAAGTATGGTAGATCAAGTCTTTAGGTTTGTCTTAATATATTGGCGTGTTGCTGTGCTGGCTGGGGGTACTATTTATGCCACCTTTGTGAATTTAAAATCCGCTTTTGATTTGGTGTGTCAAAATAAACTTTGGAGGGTATGTGGGGATCTAGGAATGCCTGTAGAATTATTATCTGTTGTGATACATCTGTACACAGAGAACTATGCACAAGTACGTTGGAGTACGCAGGGCAATGTGACCAATCAATTCTCTGTATCTAAAGGGGTTCGGCAGGGATGTGTTTCAGCACCAACATTATTCTCACTGTTTATTAACGGAGTTGTAGCATATTTCTCTACTTTCTCTGACCGATGCACCAACCCTGGCAGGCATAAGAACACCTATACTTATGTTTGCAGACAATACTCTCATTATTTCTAAAACACAGAGTGGTTTGCAGAGGGCCTTGAATAGGTTTGAGGGACTTTGCAGGGCACGTAGGCTGGAGATAAATGCTAGTAAAACCAAGTTTATGCTCCTTCACAAGCACCGGGCCATTAAAGGAAGGGTGTCTCTAAACGGAGTACACCTAGACCAAACAGATGCTTTTAATTATCTGGGGATTACAATAGGTAACAAACTCAGCTGGAAGCCCCAGATAAAAACCATGGCCCTAAGGCATGGCCACCTCACTGGTGCATTGCTGATGGAACCCAAGTTGTCCTTGACCCAACCCATTTATCCACTCCTTAAGATTTATAATACTGGGGGGCGCTAAGTGGGGCACGTGCGGAATGGCTGGCACTAAGTGAGACTCCCGCAGGCTGGCATCATAATCTGGTATTTATCCTTCTCTACTCGAGGCAACATGCCCAAAAAAAATATGAAAAATAGTCCTGACACATTCCACAGCTTAGCAGTGTGAAAAAGGGAAAAGTCCAAGGTGTTTGGCGCCGGGAAACGAAAGTCGAGCTTGCTGCCCAGAGAAAGTGACAGGCGCAACTGGAACTACGGAGCGGCAGCGCAAGGTACGAGAGAGCTGCTGTCCCCCACGAGGCAGCTAGGCCAGCAGGCACTAGTGAAGGGGGAACGCAGCGCTGACCGAGAATTCTGAGGAGTGGCTCAGCCACGGAGATAGCCGCGAGGGATCCATAAGCGCCAGTGACAGACATGGGCGGTAAGCGAGTTGTGAGCAGAGCGGCGGGGAGGAAACTGCGGTGAGAGATAGTTGTGGCACTGAAGCGGTACACCAAACAGCAGCGCACACGGCAGAAGGGGCCATGGGAGCACGTATGCACTCGTTCTAAAGGTGCCCTGTGGGGGCTGACAGGGCGTCTTAAATCCCCAGTAATAATTAAGAGGAGGACATAACGCACAAAAAGACTGACACTATAGGCAGTATATGCACTGCAATTACCTGTGCAGCGCTGTAGCTGTCCCCAAATCAGCAAGAGGGTTAACTGACCTCCCAGAACCCAAGATGGGGGTGCAGAGGAGGTCCCATTGAGCAGTGGAGCAGCTGTACTGGGATAAGGGCAGAGCCACGCCGCTATACCGTCATACTGGGCACAATACACTGCCAACCTCTGCGTTCGCTAGTAAACTCAGTTAACAGTGGGGTGCATGAGGACACAATTGGGATCGAAGGGCCAAGGGTGCTGAGAAGTGGGCACCAAGACTTGTTCCCAGGGCCACTAGACAATGGAAAGCACGTGACGAGTAAAAGCTGTGGAGCGCCATCCGCTGAGGGCGACCACACTGCGGAGTGCACTTAGGCTGTGCAAACGCCTTTCCCTTCGGCAGGCCGAGTGAATAGCATCTCCAGAACCAGAAGCACAAGCAGGGAAAAAGAGCGTCATAGAATAAAGGACAGGCAGTTGGGAATATTCGAGATTGGTGATGGAGGTTAGAGAGAAGCCTCTTGAAGTCCCTGCATGTTGCTGACACTAGGCCCAGACTCAGCATAACACAGTAACTTGTCGGCAAAGAAGGAGTCAGGATGGGGAAACCAGACACCCGCCAACCGAAGTTGACGTTTGACGCCAAAAAATCAGCAAGACAACAAGTGAAGTAAGATCTCGGAGCAGAATCATCAAGACAGAAACAACAGCACACGTCAGGAGATGATTTGAAATCAATCCTACTGGAGGTGCGGCAAGGCTTCGTGGTCATCACAGATAAAATGGACACGATGTCAACACGGATGGACGCGATAGCCTGGAAAATTGAGGGACACGAAACACGCTTGAAAGAAGCAGAACACTGCATCTCCACTATTGAAGACACCACCAACCATGTGCAAAAAGCGACAGCACAGATTGACAAGTTGCTTAAAGTCATAGCAGCTAAAAATGAGGACATAGAAGCGCATAGCCGGAGGAACAATGTATGCGTTTTGGGAATACCAGAGAGTACAAACACGGGCAAGATGGAAGAGTATGTTGAGAAATTATTGGTTGCTGTAGTGGGCAAGGATCTGCTCTCATCTCCCTTTGTAGTGGAAAGAGCCCACAGATCCCTTGGGCCAAGACCACCTCCTAGAAGCACTCCCAGACCTATCATCGCCTGCCTGATAAACTACAGAGATAGAGATGTTGCTTTGCTTGTAGCCAGGGAGAAAAAGCAATTGAGTTACGAGGGAATAAATTTCACGGATTTTACGTTGCACGTACAGGAGGAACCGTGCAAATTCCAGACAGTGAAACAGAAACTGCGACAAGCCCAGATAGACTACGCCCTCCTATACCCAGCTCGTCCTCGAGTCACTCATCAAGGAACTCAAACGTTCTTCACTGGGCCCCAACAAGTAGAGGTATTTCTAAAGCAACTGCACAAACAGAAAAGAACGGTGTCAGCACCAGATAACTCACCACAATCCCACTCACCAGGAATAGAATGAACACCGCTGCAAATTGTGATTGCTAATTGTTGTAAATAGTTTTTGTGCCACATGGACATAGTAGCGCATGTACTACAATATGTGACAACAAGAAGAAACTCAATACGCACGAGAAATGAGGATTTATTTTGGAAGGACGCCACACGAGAAGCATGAACTTTATTCTAGCCAGCCACCCTCGAAGTCTACCCAGGGACTAATAGAGAGATACACTAAACCTGCACTGACTAGAGGTATTCGTGGGCCACCCAGATGCATCACCCCACCTGGGAATACCCCACTATTGTTTGCTTTCAATGCAATGATGTTTTTCTTTATTCTATTCTCTAGTTTAGAATGGGATGGGATTGTTCTAAATGTTATAATAGAGACGCTGATGGGTGTTGGGGAGGAGGGAGGGAGTTTTGAGTAAGCGTGGGCGCAAAAATCGGTCCGTTCACGGAATTTGGGAATTTTTGGCAATTTCGCGGTCCACGAATCCCCCAAATTTGCCCAAAAATCCGCAAATTCGCAAGCTGGTGAATTTTTTTGCTTGGTCGCGCTTGAAAAATACAATATCGCGCGTGCAGCGTTTAATTAACATGATTCTGAGTTCGAAGGGTTGTTTTCCTCCCTGTTTGCGTGTGCTGCGCCATTTTGGATCTTGCTGCATGATCGCGCGCGAGTTTTTCGACTGCAAGTACGTCATCACGGCCCGCCATCTTACACAGCAAAAGTTTGACAACGCGAGTACATCATAAGAGCCCGCGATCACGCATCGCCGTAGATGCGGCGCGCAGCTGACTTCCAGCGGGAGATTTGAACAGCTCGCGTTCCTGTACTTGAAAAAATTGCAATTCTGCACACGAAATCCACCGCAGGCAGCATAAACCTTCTGAAAATCATGATTTTGATCAGAATAACTCCTCAGATTGACATTTGGCTGCACTTTTTTGTGCAAGGAGTCCATTTTTGGGAGGGTGGGAGGAAGGAAGTGCCCCAGAGTCTCTAACTTCCTGTTCCTGTCCAGCAGGCTCCTCCCAGTGCTTTGTCCATGTCCTGGTCACCTTTCATTTGGATCTGGAGCTGGAAGAATTACTTTTTGTGGCTGCTGCGGGATATTTGTATTTGAGGACTTTTTGGACTTTGGAGTTTGGATCACTTTTGGATTTAAGATTTTACAAGTAAGTTGGTGTTGTTTGTTTGGGGTATTGCAGTTGCTGCAACTACAATTTTAAAACTTTTTCACAACTTAAAAAAATATATATTCTTGAGTAGCCACAGTATCCAGTAGGCCCAGGGCTAGTCATGGGTGTATGATACAACTGTTTCTGTGAGTTTTGTTGAACTTAAATCTCATTAATGTCATGGAATTTTAGCTCACTGTTATATGCGTTTTTTTTTTAAAAAAATTATTTTGGGATTGCCTGTAAAGCCTCATTAGCCAGTAGGCCCAGGGGTAGTGAGTGGTGCATGGACCAAGTCTTTCTGTGGTGTGTCTTGAATTTAATCATCATTGAGGGCATGGATGGCATTGGATTATGGTGATTTTTGTGTGTTTTTTTACTTTTTGGGGTGTTCTTGGGGCCTGGCCATGTGGGTGTGGGCCATTTTGAGGCCTGGTCCGGGCAGGGCCTGGCCATGTGGCTGGAGGTCAAGGGGCCATTTTGAAGCCAGGCAGTGTGCTCAGGCCTGCACACAGTTGCCTTGCTTTCATCCTTAATGCCCAGAGGTACTCAGTGGTGCATGGACCAAGTCTTTCTGTGGGGTGTCATGAATTTAAACAACATTGAGGGCATGGATGGCATTGGGTTGTGGTGATGTTTGTGTGTTTTTTACTTTTTGGGGTGTGATTGGGGCCTGGCCATGTGAGTGGGGTCCATTTTGAGGCCTGGTCCAGGCAGGGCCTGGCCATGTGGCTGGGAAACAGGGGGCTATTTTGAAGCCAGGCAGTGTGCTCAGGCCTGTACGCAGTTTGCCTTGCTTTCATCCTTAATGCCCAGAGGTACTCAGTGGTGCAGGGACCAAGTCTTTCTGTGGAGTGTCTTGAATTTAAACATCATTGAGGGCATTGATGGCATTGGATTGTGGTGATTTTTGTGTGTTTGTTTACTTTTTGGGGTGTTCTTGGGCCTGGCCATGTGGGTGGGGGCCATTTTGAAGCCTGGTCCAGGCAGGGCCTGGCCATGTAGCAGGGGGTCAAGGGGGCATTTTGAAGCCAGGCAGTGTGCTCAGGCCTGCACACAGTTTGCTTTGCTTTCATCCATTATGCCCAGGAGTACTCAGTGGAGCATGAACCAAGTCTTTCTGTGGGGTGTCTTGAATTTAAACATCATTGAGGGCATGGATGGCATTGGATTGTGGTGATTTTTGTGTGTTTTTTACTTTTTGGGGTGTTCTTGGGCCTGGCCATGTGGGTGGGGGCCATTTTGAAGCCTGGTCCAGGCAGGGCCTGGCCAAGTGGCAGGGGGTCAAGGGGGCATTTTGAAGCCAGGCAGTGTGCTCATATTTACAACAAGGGGTGGTGAGGGACGGAGTCTCTGAATTAAGCAGAAAGCTCTCACCCAGTCAAGAGATCAGGGCTAGATCCAACACCGTTTTTTAGCTCACTGCACCATCCCAGTTTCAGAACCTGGCTGTATGCAAATTAGTCTGTTCCTGTCCCAGTGCATGATGGGAACAGGGCAAACCAAACTACAAAAGCCAATTCTTACACTGGGAAGGAAACAAGCTCCCGGGGACCGCTTTCTGGCATTACAGCCGTCTTCGGCCCGGTTTGCTTGAATCCTGATGGTGCAATGAGCAAGGGTCTCACATCTGAGAATACCCTTCCACGCTTAGGGTGGACAAAAATATTTACAACAAGGGGTGGTGAGGGACAGAGTCTCTGAATTAAGCAGAAAGCTCTCACCCAGTCAAGAGATCAGGGCTAGATCCAACACCGTTTTTTAGCTCACTGCACCATCCCAGTTTCAGAACCTGGCTGTATGCAAATTAGTCTGTTCCTGTCCCAGTGCATGATGGGAACAGGGCAAACCAAACTACAAAAGCCAATTCTTACACTGGGAAGGAAACAAGCTCCCGGGGACCGGTTTCTGGCATTACAGCCGTCTTCGGCCCGGTTTGCTTGAATCCTGATGGTGCAATGAGCAAGGGTCTCACATCTGAGAATACCCTTCCACGCTTAGGGTGGACAAAAATATTTACAACAAGGGGTGGTGAGGGACAGAGTCTCTGAATTAGGCAGAAAGCTCTCACCCAGTCAAGAGATCAGGGCTAGATCCAACACCGTTTTTTAGCTCACTGCACCATCCCAGTTTCAGAACCTGGCTGTATGCAAATTAGTCTGTTCCTGTCCCAGTGCATGATGGGAACAGGGCAAACCAAACTACAAAAGCCAATTCTTACACTGGGAAGGAAACAAGCTCCCGGGGACCGGTTTCTGGCATTACAGCCGTCTTCGGCCCGGTTTGCTTGAATCCTGATGGTGCAATGAGCAAGGGTCTCACATCTGAGAATACCCTTCCACGCTTAGGGTGGACAAAAATATTTACAACAAGGGGTGGTGAGGGACAGAGTCTCTGAATTAAGCAGAAAGCTCTCACCCAGTCAAGAGATCAGGGCTAGATCCAACACCGTTTTTTAGCTCACTGCACCATCCCAGTTTCAGAACCTGGCTGTATGCAAATTAGTCTGTTCCTGTCCCAGTGCATGATGGGAACAGGGCAAACCAAACTACAAAAGCCAATTCTTACACTGGGAAGGAAACAAGCTCCCGGGGACCGGTTTCTGGCATTACAGCCGTCTTCGGCCCGGTTTGCTTGAATCCTGATGGTGCAATGAGCAAGGGTCTCACATCTGAGAATACCCTTCCACGCTTAGGGTGGACAAAAATATTTACAACAAGGGGTGGTGAGGGACAGAGTCTCTGAATTAAGCAGAAAGCTCTCACCCAGTCAAGAGATCAGGGCTAGATCCAACACCGTTTTTTAGCTCACTGCACCATCCCAGTTTCAGAACCTGGCTGTATGCAAATTAGTCTGTTCCTGTCCCAGTGCATGGTGGGAACAGGGCAAACCAAACTACAAAAGCCAATTCTTACACTGGGAAGGAAACAAGCTCCCGGGGACCGGTTTCTGGCATTACAGCCGTCTTCGGCCTGGTTTGCTTGAATCCTGATGGTGCAATGAGCAAGGGTCTCACATCTGAGAATACCCTTCCACGCTTAGGGTGGACAAAAATATTTACAACAAGGGGTGGTGAGGGACAGAGTCTCTGAATTAAGCAGAAAGCTCTCACCCAGTCAAGAGATCAGGGCTAGATCCAACACCGTTTTTTAGCTCACTGCACCATCCCAGTTTCAGAACCTGGCTGTATGCAAATTAGTCTGTTCCTGTCCCAGTGCATGATGGGAACAGGGCAAACCAAACTACAAAAGCCAATTCTTACACTGGGAAGGAAACAAGCTCCCGGGGACCGGTTTCTGGCATTACAGCCGTCTTCGGCCCGGTTTGCTTGAATCCTGATGGTGCAATGAGCAAGGGTCTCACATCTGAGAATACCCTTCCACGCTTAGGGTGGACAAAAATATTTACAACAAGGGGTGGTGAGAGACAAAGTCTCTGAATTAAGCAGAAAGCTCTCACCCAGTCAAGAGATCAGGGCTAGATCCAACACCGTTTTGTAGCTCACTGCACCATCCCAGTTTCAGAACCTGGCTGTATGGAAATTAGTCTGTTCCTGTCCCAGTGCATGATGGGAACAGGGCAAACCAAACTACAAAAGCCAATTCTTACACTGGGAAGGAAACAAGCTCCCGGGGACCGGTTTCTGGCATTACAGCCGTCTTCGGCCCGGTTTGCTTGAATCCTGATGGTGCAATGAGCAAGGGTCTCACATCTGAGAATACCCTTCCACGCTTAGGGTGGACAAAAATATTTACAACAAGGGGTGGTGAGGGACAGAGTCTCTGAATTAAGCAGAAAGCTCTCACCCAGTCAAGAGATCAGGGCTAGATCCAACACCGTTTTTTAGCTCACTGCACCATCCCAGTTTCAGAACCTGGCTGTATGCAAATTAGTCTGTTCCTGTCCCAGTGCATGATGGGAACAGGGCAAACCAAACTACAAAAGCCAATTCTTACACTGGGAAGGAAACAAGCTCCCGGGGACCGGTTTCTGGCATTACAGCCGTCTTCGGCCCGGTTTGCTTGAATCCTGATGGTGCAATGAGCAAGGGTCTCACATCTGAGAATACCCTTCCACGCTTAGGGTGGACAAAAATATTTACAACAAGGGGTGGTGAGGGACAGAGTCTCTGAATTAAGCAGAAAGCTCTCACCCAGTCAAGAGATCAGGGCTAGATCCAACACCGTTTTTTAGCTCACTGCACCATCCCAGTTTCAGAACCTGGCTGTATGCAAATTAGTCTGTTCCTGTCCCAGTGCATGGTGGGAACAGGGCAAACCAAACTACAAAAGCCAATTCTTACACTGGGAAGGAAACAAGCTCCCGGGGACCGGTTTCTGGCATTACAGCCGTCTTCGGCCTGGTTTGCTTGAATCCTGATGGTGCAATGAGCAAGGGTCTCACATCTGAGAATACCCTTCCACGCTTAGGGTGGACAAAAATATTTACAACAAGGGGTGGTGAGGGACAGAGTCTCTGAATTAAGCAGAAAGCTCTCACCCAGTCAAGAGATCAGGGCTAGATCCAACACCGTTTTTTAGCTCACTGCACCATCCCAGTTTCAGAACCTGGCTGTATGCAAATTAGTCTGTTCCTGTCCCAGTGCATGATGGGAACAGGGCAAACCAAACTACAAAAGCCAATTCTTACACTGGGAAGGAAACAAGCTCCCGGGGACCGGTTTCTGGCATTACAGCCGTCTTCGGCCCGGTTTGCTTGAATCCTGATGGTGCAATGAGCAAGGGTCTCACATCTGAGAATACCCTTCCACGCTTAGGGTGGACAAAAATATTTACAACAAGGGGTGGTGAGAGACAAAGTCTCTGAATTAAGCAGAAAGCTCTCACCCAGTCAAGAGATCAGGGCTAGATCCAACACCGTTTTGTAGCTCACTGCACCATCCCAGTTTCAGAACCTGGCTGTATGGAAATTAGTCTGTTCCTGTCCCAGTGCATGATGGGAACAGGGCAAACCAAACTACAAAAGCCAATTCTTACACTGGGAAGGAAACAAGCTCCCGGGGACCGGTTTCTGGCATTACAGCCGTCTTCGGCCCGGTTTGCTTGAATCCTGATGGTGCAATGAGCAAGGGTCTCACATCTGAGAATACCCTTCCACGCTTAGGGTGGACAAAAATATTTACAACAAGGGGTGGTGAGGGACAGAGTCTCTGAATTTGCGTTGCGTTGTGTCCCTGTCTATAGCGCCATGAAGCCTCCGGGCGAACGAGCGCTCTACAAATACATTTCAATATCAATGAATTAAGCAGAAAGCTCTCACCCAGTCAAGAGATCAGGGCTAGATCCAACACCGTTTTTTTTTTTTGTGCTCAGGCCTGCACACAGTTTGCCTTGCTTTCATCCTTAATGCCCAGAGGTACTCAGTGGTGCATGGACCATGTCTTTCTGTGGTGTATCTTGAATTTAAACATCATTGAGGGCATGGCTGGCATTGGATTGTGGTGATTTTTGTGTGTTTTTTTACTTTTTGGGGTGTTCTTGGGGCCTGGCCATATGGGTGGGGGGCATTTTGAGGCCTGGTCCAAGCAGGGCCTGGCCATGTTACTGGTGGCCAAGGGGCCTTTTGAAGCCAGGCAGTGTGTTCAGGCCTGCACGCAGTTTGCCTTGCTTTCATCTATTATGCCCAGGAGTACTCAGTGGAGCATGAACCAAGTCTTTCTGTGGGGTGTCTTGAATTTAAACATCATTGAGGGCATGGATGGCATTGGATTGTGGTGATTTTTGTGTGTTTTTTTACTTTTTGGGGTGTTCTTGGGGCCTGGCCATATGGGTGGGGGCCATTTTGAGGCCTGATCCAGGCAGGGCCTGGCCATGTGGCTGGGGGTCAAGGGGCCATTTTGAAGCCCATCAGTGTGCTCAGGCCTTCACCCAGTTTGCCTTGCTTTCATCCATTATGCCCAGGGGTACTTAGTGGAGCATGAACCAAGTCTTTATGTGGGTTGTCTTGCATTTAAACATCATTAAAGGCATGGATGGCATTGGATTGTGGTGATTTTTGTGTGTTTTTTTTACTTTTTGGGCTGTTCTTGGGGCCTGGCCATGTGGGTGGGGGCCATTTTGAGGCCTGGTCCAGGCAGGGTCTGGTCATGTGGCTGGGGGTCAAGGGGCCATTTTGAAGCCAGGCAGTGTGCTTTGTGCCATAGGCCTGCTGTACCCAGGCCAGTATGCCTTGCTTTCATCCATTATGGCCAGGGTGGTGCATGAAACAACTCTCTCTGTGTGGTCTCTCTTCTATTAATGTAAACATCCATTTTTTAATTAGAAATATATTTATAATTTTTATTTTTGGTCTTTCAGTTTTGGCGTGTGTTTTAATAATATAAATGCCTAGTTCCAAAGTATTAATTGAAGCACAACATATGCAACATTTATTTACCTGATGTTCCTCTGGCTTCGTTTGCTTTTAGGTGCACAAAGACGAATCAGCCTCATTGTTCATCATCAGTGCCAGGAAGAAGTCCTGCTGCGGTGTTTGCAGCACGTCACGTGTGGCCACAGACAACTCTGCAACTCGTGCAACTGCGGCCTGCTTTTCTGACATCTGAATAAGATGGGCCCAAAAAAAGGTGGCCGTAGCTCCTCTACCAAGAAAGTTGCCAGTAAGAAGGAGCAGAAGAAGCAAGTGGCGCCACTTATCAAGGAGACTGGTGTGCCGACCAGCACATTTTTTTTGGGAAAATAAACTACGCCTGCAGCAGCGGGGTCCGCTGGGGACCAAGCTGGGAGCAGCACTTCCGCTTCATTGGGCTCAGTGCCACCACGCCAAGTTAGGTCCAAGTTAGGTCCAAGTCCTTGAGTGCTGCAGAGGCAGCCACTGTAATAATTGCTCAATCACCATCGACCAGTGATGTTGGCTCATCGCAAGAAAGTAGCATCCAATCAACGCAGTGTGCAACTCATCTGACGAGTGTTCAACAACAACCACAGGTGCAACTTGTACAAGCGCAAGTACAAGCCCAAGTACATGCGCAAGAGGCGCAAGGACAGGCGCAAGGAGAGGCGCAAGAAGAGGAGCAAGGAGACGCTCAACTAGAGGCGCATGGAGCGGCACAACTGCCCACAATGCTTGTTCCTCCAGAAGTAGGGGCACATCAGGAAATCGAAATTCAAGCAGAGGTATCATCCGAGGAAGCCACTCCTCCTGATGATTCATTGTCTTCCAGATCCCAGCAAGAAAAAAATCAAGGAGGGCTACTACAAGTTCTTCTTCAAGCCCCCTTACTTCTGATGATCTTGATGTTGATTGGAACCCACCACCAACAACAATGCATTCTGAGTCTGAGAGTGAGGCACGCCATGAGCCGACAAAGGTAGCTGATGACGAGGGGCTTATCGTGCAGGGGGGAGTGAAGAAGCAACAGACATTTTTTCTGGTACACCCAGTACCCCTGGCAGCAGCACACCCTCTACCCCTGCAACATGTATGAGCACACTAAGAGTCTGGGAGAGACACCAATGCGAAAAAGTACATCAATGAGCCTAACTGGTTTGAAGAAATCTGCATCATCATCATCATTATCACGTAAAACGGTCCAGACCACCATTAGAAGCATGTTTTGGTTGGATGCGCCATTTGAACACAACCACCCAACGGCACGTCTGTATAACGCAAAGCTGGCTAAAATGCTAGCGCTGGACCTTCTCCCTTTTTCTTTCGTGGAAGGGGTGGGTTTTCTAGAATTTGTGGCAACAGTCTGCCCTAAATGGAAGGTTCCTAGCAGGTCCTATTTTGCCAGAGTTGCGGTTCCGGCACTACATCTAGATGTGCTGGAGGTGATTGGGGCAGCTTTGCAGAAGACTGCTGTTCACACTATCCACCTGACAACAGACATGTGGACCAGTTGCCAAGCCCTTGATTACATGTGCATCACTGCACACTGGGTCTCTTTTGCAGGGGTTAGAGACAAGATAAATGCAGGCGTTGACCCGGACACAGTTTTTCAAGCTACTTGGAAACATGCAACAATAGCCATTTTTGCCATGGAGAAATCTCATACTGCAGTAAACATTTTGGAGGATTTTAACAGAAAGGTCTTTCAATGGCTGCATCCAAGAAAGCGCATGATTGGTTATGTCTCCACGGATAATGGCACTAATATTGTTAAGGCCATGCATGATGGTGACTATTTCAGAGTGCCGTGTTTGGCGCACAGTATTAACATTGTTGTGCAAGATTTCTTGCAAAAAGAAAAGACAGTCAGCAAGTTACTGACCACCTGCCGAAGAATCTGCACACATTTCAGCCATTCTTTTAAGGCCCGGAAGCAGCTGAGGAACATGCAACGTGAACGTAGACTGCCAGTCAGAGAACTCATCCAGGAGGTGGTAACATGTTGGAACTTAACCTTCTACATGCTTGAGCGTCTGTCTGAGCAGTGGGTGGTAATCAATCAGTATGTCTATGGACTGGGTTCTTCTATGAAAAACATGTGGCTAGAGTTGGATGAATGGAAGCTAGTTAAAAGCCTGACAGACATTCTTCGTCCTTTTGAGGTCTTCACATGTGAAGTCAGCAGGGAGGACTGTACTTTGGGCAAAGCTATCCCATTGTTGCGCATGCTAGAGCACCAACTGAAGGTGGTGTCTTTAACGTTTCCGAGATGATGCTGAAAAGCAAGACGCATATCAGTTGGCGGAGGGGTTATGAAGCCGCCTAGTTGACAATGAAAGGTCTAAAAAAATACATACAGAACAACATTACATTTGTGCCATTATTTTGGATCCCCGGTACAAAAAGGCTGTGGCCAGCAAAGCATTCATTCCTTTTGATGAAGCAGATGTTTCAAAGTACAAACATTGGTTAGCTCTGTCAGCCACCCGGTTCGCAAAGAGCGGCAGAAAATTGAAGGAACCGGCAGACGTACTACTGAATCAGCAGGCCATCCGGCATCAAGGTCCACTTCTGAATCTGTGGCTGAAGGGAGTCACTTTCCCTCACAGCCGTTAATGACACCAGCAACCGTATCATCATCCTCACCTGCACCAGGCCCAGCCATAATATTGTCGGAAGTGGATTGGCTAACTCATCAAGGGTTTGCTCGTTCCAGTGATGCAAAGGCCACAGATGGTACGCAAAGTGGAGCAACCCTGGAGAACCTTGAGTCGATGGTGCAGGCCTATCTGGATGACACAACAGAGGTCTTCGTTAATCAGAACCCATTGCTGTATTGGTATAGGAAAAGGCATCTATGGCCACTGATCACCAAGCTGGCTCTAAATAATTTGTCTTGCCCACTCGCAAGCGTGTCTTCTGAATGTGTTTTCAGTGCTGCTGGTGCCATTGTAACTTCAAAAAGGACCCGCCTCTCGCCCAAAAATGTGGAGAGGTTAACAATGATCAAGATGAATCAGCACTTCATACCACAGATTACAAAATACGTGAATGCACGCAGGAAGAAGAGGAGGACACCGACTTAGGTGACGGAAGTTCTTCTCTGTTAGCTGACCTACTCCTGTCTCAATTCACAGAGTTTGAGGACGAGCTCTACTTCCCTGACACCGAGGCCTGAAAATTACTTCCTTTTTTTTCGTCCTTATTCACTTTTATTCCTGTGTGTCTTTCTTTCTTTTGCAACTTTTACCACCACAAAACTCTAATCACCTAATCACAACAAGTCCATCAGCAGCACTGTCTTCATCTTATTTCCTTATTGATTTGAAGGTGCCGCAGTCTGCATTCCTGAGGTTCACAAGTTCACAACTCAATCATGCTCCTCTATCCTCCTCCTCCAGACTCAACCTATCCTTTTCCCTCAAGGCAGATGGCTGGATTACGCAGAATCAAGAAACTTTGTCTTCGTAGACGAGTCCCCTCAAGTGGTACTGGAATTACTGACTACATGCTGATTGCTGACAGTTACTTCTGAAATTGACAGGAGAGGCTGCCCTGTGGGCCTTCACTTTCAGAAGAAGATGCGGACAAAAAGTTGAACAGGTAATGAATAATGAGAAGGTGGCATACAGTGGACAGCTGTTTGGCTCTGGTGAAAGCAATTGTTGTTTGTTTGTTGTCCATGAAATCAATCATATGTCTTCTGTTATTATTTAATCTTTTACACACTAAATGTAACTCAAGTCTACTCTGCTTTTTTTTACCTTGTTTAATTGAAATTGTACTTCAACTGCAGGGGTCACTACGTTGCATTTTCTAATATGCAAAATGTCCTTGGACTCACTGTTTGCCAATATACCATGATGATTGATGATGAGTGTTGATGATCAAAGTTAAATAATATATCTTTTTTCTTTACAGTCACTCACTGGGATGGATGGATCATCATCTTCGGTTTACGGAAGAACTATGGCCAATTCGTGAGTGGCAAACAGGTAAACCAGTCTACAACAACTACTACAGCAGAACTACATGTGTGTCTAGTCGTGGTATGGAGTGGTCGAGGCAGTGTAGTGTTGTTATGCCAGGCAGAGTACAGACAGCAGTTCATGTAAAATTTGGGCTATGTGGCTTGCTGCATACAATTAGATATGCTTTGTCTGTCTGTGTCAAAGAGCCTAGGTATGCTACATCAGGTTGCTTCACTCAGTGGTGCCTGCCTTGACCGTCTGCATGGCCCTGCCGCAAGCATGGGCCAAAAATCCGTTCCGCTCGCGAAATTTGCGGATTTTCGCTAGCAAATTCGCAATCTGAGAATCCCGCAAAATTGCCAAAAATTCGCAAATTTGCGAGCGGGCGGATATTTTATTTTTTTAGGCCAGCGCAGTGTAGGGTTGAGGGCTAGGTTTGAGGGAATTTGGGTGTTTTTTAGGGTTTAGGGCTGTTTTGGGGGTTCAGTACGGTTTACTAGGGTTTTTGGGTTGAATTTAATAGGGTTCCCGGAGTCTAGGGCTCATGGCCTGATGCAGGCTCGTTCATAATGATGTTGGCAAGGTTTTAGGTGGGTTTGGCGTTTTTTGGTCCAGAATTGGCCGAATTTCTGCCTTTTTTGGTGTTTTGCGGGCGCGTGTGTTTGGGTGAAAAGCCGTACACCTTCCAGTGGATCGATTTTGTTCTACCTTGCTGAGATTCTTGGGAATTGCTGGAAAAAGTGTCCTGGTCAGTTTCAAGAGGATCGAAGTAGTGGAAATGCTGAAAACAACAATTTTTTGTCACGGTGGAGAAGTGCGGCTCACCGGTTAGAGGCGGCAGACCCAGAAGCAGAGGTCGGCCCGGGACCAGGGTTCAAATCCCGACGCGGCAGGGTACGGAACCAATGTCAGCGGGCTCGATAAATCTCGCCTCGGTGCCTCTCTAACCATGGGTCCCACGCTGCAACTCTGGGCAATAGCTTGTTTAATCTCCAAAACGGCCCCCTCGCTGCCGGGGATGCCTGGCTTCACCTTGGGGATGCCCAATAGGGACCATCTCACAGGGAAAGCCAGGACGGGTTCCCCAGCGGCACACAGCGCCAAGAAACCCTGGGGTGAATGTGCGCTCTACAAATTCATACTAACATAACATAACAGGCACAATTTGCCATGTTATCCAATGGGCAGTTTGGGGGCGCAAGGAGAAGTGTGTTTGGGGTGTTCCAGTTGACCTAGGGGAACGGGGCTTCAGTGAGTGTTAGGGAGGGGAAATTGGTGGTTGTGCAGGAAATGTGGGAGGAATCGATTGATGGGAAGGGTGTGTTTAGGCTAAGTCGAGGAAGGGAAACCGCTGCCATAGGCGCCCATGTTAATTTTCTATTATTGCGTGTTTTTAGGGTGCGATTGGAGTGTGTTGTAGGTGGTTCTTAGTGGATTTGCTTAGCTGGGATGAGAGTTGGGAATGTCTAGTTTTGATTGCAAGTGGTATAAAGAAAATCCAGGGTAGAAAAGGGGTGTTTTTTAGCAGTATTGCATGTTTTTGGGGGGCTGTTTAGGGGTGTTCTAGATTTTTGGGAGTGGGTTTATGGGTCTGGGAGCACTGCTGGGAAGGTCTAATTTTGTTTGCAAGTGGTTTGAAGAAAATCCATGGTGGAAAAGGGGTGTTTTTTTAGCAGTATGGCATGTTTTTGGGGGGCTGTTTGGGGGTGTTCTAGATTTTTGAGAGTGAGTTGAGGGGTCTGGGAGCACTGCTGGGAAGGTCTAATTTTGATTGCAAGTGGTTTGAAGAAAATCCATGGTGGAAAGGGGTGTTTTTTAGCAGTATGGCATGTTTTTGGGGGGCTGTTTGGGGGTGTTCTAGATTTTTGGGGATGGGTTGAGGGGTCTAAGAGCACTGCTGGGAAGGTCTAATTTTGATTGCAAGTGGTTTGAAGAAAATCCATGGTGGAAAGGGGTGTTTTTTAGCAGTATGGCATGTTTTTGGGGGGCTGTTTGGGGGTGTTCTAGATTTTTGGGGATGGGTTGAGGGGTCTAAGAGCACTGCTGGGAAGGACTAATTTTGATTGCAAGTGGTTTGAAGAAAATCCATGGTGGAAAAGGGGTGTTTGGGCCTAGTTGCAGAGAGCGTTTTGGCACGATTTTAAGTTAGGCCTCTTTGGGGATAGCATTATTGCATGTTTTTGGGGGGCTGTTTGGGGGTGTTCTAGATTTTTGGGAGTGGGTTTAGGGGTCTGGAAGCACTCTGGGAATGTCTAATTTTGATTGCAAGTGGTTTGAAGAAAATCCATGGTGGAAAAGGGGTGTTTTGGGCCTACTTTCAGAGTGCGTTTTGGCACAATTTTCAATTAGGCCTCTGCCAGGTAGCAGTATTACATGTTTTTGGGGGGCTACTTGGGGGGTGTTCTAGAGTTTTGCGACTGGGTTTAGGGGTCTGGGAGCACTCATGGGAATGTCTGATATTGATTGCAAGTGGTTTGAAGAAAATGTATGGTGGAAAAGGGGTGTTTTGGGCCTACTTTCAGAGTGCGTTTTGGCACGATTTTCAATTAGGCCTCTGCCAGGTAGCAGTATTGCATGTTTTTGGGGGGCTACTTGGGGTGTTCTAGAGTTTTGCGACTGGGTTTAAGAGTCTGGGAGCACTCATGGGAATGTCTAATTTTGTTTGCAAGTGGTTTGAAGAAAATCCATGGTGGAAAAGGGGTGTTTTGGGCATACTTTCAGAGTGCGTTTTGGCACGATTTGAACTTAGGCCTCTGCGAGGTAGCAGTATTGCACGTTTTTGGAAGGGTAATGTGGGTTGTTCTAGATTTTTGGAAGTTTGTTTAGGGGTCTGGGAGCTCTGCTGGGAAGGTCTAATTTTGTGTAAAAGTAACATTTTGGTCGTAGGTTGAGGGGAAAGGGGAATTTGGCCCTGTTTCTGAGGTGCATTTCGGCGCATAGGCTAACATTGCCGGTAATGCGTTATTGCAGATGTCACTGGAGACAACTCTTCTGGCACTTTACGCAAACAAAGAAACAAAGGATTGCAAAGATTAGGGAAGGATTGAAATAGCAGGCTCAGAACCATAGCAATGAATGAAAAACAAGATGGCTGCGCCCATAGAGGACCACGTGGGTAAGTTTGCGCGATATTTCCCCCGTGAGCACGCTAAAAAACGCCTACGACCACGCAATCGTGCCCAGCGCACAATGCGAGCATGTAACTAGCACCCGGAAACGGAAATACGCAACTCGGACAAGATGGCCGTGCCCATGTACGACCGCATGGGTAACTTCGTGGTCGGTGTGCTGCAAGAGGCCCGCGAACATGCAAAGCGCCCCGCGAACACGCAAAAAAAATCCACGAATTTGCAGATAATGTGGACCCCGAATTTGCTTTCGCACAAATTAGCGGAACGCGAATTCGCGCATTTCGCCCATACTTAATTTTTTATCAACTCTGTATAATCCTCCTCCTCACCACCAAATACCCATAAAAGAAATCAGATTTGCTGGCTGATCTCTCTCAGTTCAGTTTAAAGAAGTTATTTATGAAAATGTCAAAGTTTACCATCTGTCTCTGACTATTGCTGTGGATATTAGTACTGATCCATGTAGCAGTTTTAAACCCTCTTGGTTTCACTCAACATTTCATCTTTCCCAGGTCAATAAGATGGTGCCAGTGAGTTGGATAAAAATAGAGATCTATTAATCCTGGCCTGTTTTGAGTGTTACGGTACAGTCTTTGATTTTAATTGAGTCATTTGTAGCAACCTTTACAATAATCGTTTGGAGGAGATTACCACCCCCAATATGCTCCACCTCTACTTATACCTCGCAGTACAGTTGTTTCTACATTACAGAAGGTTTAAACAAGGTGTCTGCATAATGTTCTTTGTACCCAACCTTAACCTTAACTTCCCTAGACATCATTTAAGGAAAACCCCAACACCGTAGCTATCAATCTGTTTTAAGAACATGTATAAATAACACTTCTTCAGGAACAAGCATTAATTGTATTCAAAACAAAAAAAAAGTCAATTCACAGTGTGATTATAAATCGTGGCATATTACAACAGTTTTTTCAAATATTTTCCACATGTTAAGATCCACCCCATCTCCATATATGTTGTAGTCACTACTGGGGGCCTGTCCATTCTCCCCACAACAACAGAAAAAGACTCCTGCCTACAGGCCTGGTTGGACAAGAAGGAGCCAGAGGGGCAGGTGAGACATGTGGAACAGGAAGGAGCCCATGGTCCTGTTTACTATCAGAACAAACCCTGTCTGCGTGGTCGGCTCTGGGGGCTAGATGTACTAAGCATTACTGGAATTGCAAACAGCACAATTCATAGAATCAGGCAGTTTCCAACTGCAAAAAAGCATTTTTGTATGTATTAGTCAGTGGTTAATTTGTAAAATAAAAAGTGCCGGGGTTCTCCTTAGGAGGCAGCGTTAACAGAAGAAATGTGCTGTGTCAAACTGCCTCCTGACTAGATCCCCGGCACTTATTAACCTGGAGAGGACTTGGCCTAATGGATAGAGCTGCCGATTTCAGTGCTGGAGAACCCAGTTTGAGTCTTATATGGCTTAACATCCTGTGAGGGTGGGGAAAAGAACATGCCTTCTAAGTAAGTGTGTCCTTAACTAGTGCTATAAGCACCAATGCCAAGGATTAGGTACCAGTGCTGAGTACCGGAAAGCACCATCTCACATTAATCACTAGTATTATTCACAAATTCCTAATCTGTAATGTTACCAAATCGCAGTTTGAAATTGCAAATACATACAGATTCGATATTTATAAGGGCCTTTTAGGATGTCCTTTCCAAATACTGAATCAGACCGGGATGTTTGAATGTTTTACGACTGAAATGCGGCCGCAAAACATTTGCTCTTTACCGCCAACTCAAAGCTGGTGGTAACCAATTTGCAAATGGAAAGGGGTCCCCTTGGTACTCTTTCGATTTGAGGATGCTTAAAAAAAAAATCTCGGAGCAGACAGTGGTTTATGGACCACTGCCTTGTGGTGTCTTGGCTGCAGTGCATGCATCCAGCTCCATGGCATCTGGATGATGCTCTGTAGTCGGATTCCAGAATGTAGGGTGGAGTAGGACAGTTGAAGGAGAGATGTTGATGATGTAAGATGTACCTGCTTATTCTTCAATAAAAGATGACTTTACTCCACACTTGGATCTACTCATCTTTACATTTTGGCAACAAGGATGGGATGGTTTAACAAGCAGAGTGAATGATAGACCCATGCAGTTTCTTCTCATTTTAAAAATGTTGATTATTCTTCATAAAAAAGAAGAAGAAGCATCTTACAAAATTTTTGGGGGGACTACAATCTTCAAGGTTTACTCTCCATTGATTATCCACAAGATTACTCATTTTCTCAACTCTGACTCTTCAAGGAAGAATCTCCATTCCAAACAGCCATCATCAAAGATTTACTCGAGTTTTAACCGTGAGTAAAGAAATAATGACTGGGCTGCATATGGATAACCTATGACTAATGATAACAAAATTCTCCAGTCGTCGAATTGTGTGTGTCTTGTTCGTGTAGTACTTCTAACAGTGTTGATATACTTCTACTTGTCAAGTATTCACTGTTACAGTAAACATTCTATTATACACTGATTGAGCTTCCTTGGTTAAAGAGAAAAATAGAAAAGAAGGAAGTCTTACTTCACATTTCTATTTTGGCACTTCTACTTTGGCAATCCTCGACAGTTGAGTCAACGGTACTCCTCGACCGCATCATTCGAGTGGCAGCGCCATTCTGTTGCTACGCGTGAGTCTTCCATCTCTGAAAGCTTCTCATTCACACTCTACACAAGAAGGTCACGTACGCGTCATCACGCAAGGGCACGTACGTGACGTAACATACCGCCATCTTGCTTTCAGCTGTTTCTATGTGATCCTCGAACTACTCAATTACGAAGCTTTCAGAAGATCACAACATTAAGCGAGGTACTTTCTTGTGGATTTGTTTTATCTCATTGTTTCCTACGGTGATATGCACACCGCATTTTACTAGTTCCTCATCGTTAATGGTGATGTGCACACCGAATACTTAATAGCACATCAACTTCTCTACGGTGATATGCACACCGCATATCACTGATTCTTTATTTTCAACGGTGATGTGCACACCAGTGAATTAATTACACATTAACTTCTCAAATTACACTGTGATGTGCACACCTGACTACGATTTTGCCTATTACAATAATTCTTCATCGGGTGAGGTACACTTATCAAACGATTTCATTACAAATATTGTTATCATTTACAAGCTTACCGATAGTAATATTACCTTGAACACTCCTATTTTGGCACATTGGATTTCAGTATCTTTCACACGGTGATGTGCACACATTATAATTTATAGTGCACATTTATGTGTTATTTTATTGTCCTTTAAATATTGAACCCATAATTGTCAGTATTTATTCATTTATTTATTTAACCCTTATTCACCTTTCCATGGCATCACAAGGAGGATTAAACACTCCAGTTCCATTTTTACCACGCCCTGGTGAACCCTTAATTAAATGGTCTGATTGGAAAGATTATTTTCTAAATTACATTGAAGCATTAGAAGAAGAACATGAAGATGCATTTTCTCAATTTAGAAAAAAGAAAATGCTTCTCCATAGTCTTGGTCCTGAAGGGAACAGGGTATTTAACCAGATGGAAAAAAAAGTGAGACCTGCTGACAGTGCTAATGTGTTCCTTGATGCCCTAGAATATTTGCTGCCCATTACCATCCACCCGTGTGTGTGGGAATAAGTAGATATGAATTCTTTAAAAGAAAGCAAGGAAAATCTGAAGCTGTAGAGGATTATGTGACCTCATTAAAAAAGTTGGCAATTAACTGTGAGTTTGGTACACTCCACAACAGTTTCATTAGGGATCAATTAGTTATGCATTCCAACAACTCGTCCATTCAAGAAAAATTATGGACTTGTGGGGATGCTCCTCTTAATTAAATTTTTGCATTCATTAGGAAAGCAGAAATGTCTAAAAGGTGTGCGAAAGTAGCACTTAAAGATAAATAAGAAGGTTTAACTGTTGGCAAAATCTCCCAAAGTCATATTAAAAAGAACGACAAACGTTCATCATCTAAATTAAAAAAGAATTTTACTTTTCCTAACAAATCAAAAACTGACAAAACTCCTAATTGTTACAGATGTGGCTACAAAGGCCATTATGCTAATGATACTAAGTGCCCTGCCTTGAAATCTAAATGCAACTATTGTGGTAAAGTTGGCCATTTCACCAAAGCATGCAGGGTTAAATTGAATAAAGAAAAGAAAACTGTTGGTTGTATCAATGACGGTGAAGATGAAACAAATATTAATTCTGATTCATCCAGTGATGATGGCATTTTATGCATTCTAGATAATTGTGAATCTAATGAATGAAGAATTTATTGTATAGTTAATAAAAACCATTACAAAAATAAAAATGCATTAGTTTAAATTTGGTCAGTATACATGCCTGTTTTAAAAAACATTAATAACTATTTATATTCATAAAATATCAGATGTAAGAATATTACTGAACTACATTATACAAGTTCCTATTCGTTCTATACAAAATAGCTTTTATTTCAGGAGCTCAATATCAAATTGCATCGGTCCAATTGCTAGTGTAAAATGGTTCGCACAGCTCTTCCTACTCAAGATCAAAGTTGATTTGGGTCGATCTACTGCGAGTTATGTGAAGCCATTGAATGGCGTGTGACGGCTGGTGCAATTTCTTGCGTGAGAGTAGCAAAAGTTCTTATAGCCTCTTAACGTTACGTCTTGATCTGAATTTTTAACAACCCTTTTCAATGACACCTCTTTTGCTCTCAAAGTTCATAACAAACTTGACTGATCTGCAGATAAATTGTGGATCCGCTGTACACAAAACTTGTATAATGGCAGTTCGACAAGTACGTATTCCATGGTCATTAAATTTTTCCTTTAACCAGCGCCGTCGTTCCTCGTCCAATGTTGGACAGATGCAAAATAGGTGGATGAAGTCTTGTTTTGTGGCACCACATAAGTCACACTCCTTGGTGTCCGGTTTCATCCAAGCTGGTTGATCTGCATTTGTCGGCAGGTTTCCCATCCTTAAACTAAGGTATTTCAGTTTGATAAATGATGAAAAGGATGCCCCGAAATAAACTGCGGGTTTGAGCATAGTGTATGACTGAATTATCATCCAGGCATGTGCGCGGTGACTAAAGATTGATTTGTCATTAGTCAGAGAATGCCTGTTTGCCGCCTTTTTAAGTACTTGCTTGAACGATGATACCGGTAGCTTGGTTTGCCACAATGATGCAAGTTCGGTAGTATCAAGGGACAGATTTAAAAACTTGGTGTACTGGGAATTGGGACTATTTTGCATTGCCTCCCACGTAGCAGAATTGATCTCTGTTTGCCTGTTCATCCAGATGTCATACCAGAACTTAATGGTCTCATACTTTTTTTGCAGATCTTGGGATTGTAGGCCAAACTCGAGTCGGACCTGTGCCGGAGAGGCATTATACGGTAATCTGAATATACGCTTGTAGACTCTAGTTTGAATCTTGTCTAATTGTTGTGCACTTCTCCCATGGTGTAACACACTGCCGTAGGCTATTGTAGGGAGTAGCTTGGCCTTAATGACGGCCAAAAGTGGATTAAACAGAGGGCCCTTTAACTGCTTGGAAATACTGTTGAATGCATGTAACAGTGCTATTCCCTTTTTTTCGATGGCCTCAAAGTGCAATGAAAAGTTAAGGCGTCTGTCCAGTTGTATTCCCAGGTACTTATAGCTATCCACTACCTCCAGTTTCTTGTTGTCTATGACAAAAAGTGGCAGGGCTTTGCGCTGGCGAGTTATTATCATGATCTTTGTTTTTTGGCTATTTATTTCTAGAAGATTCTGTTTAGTGTATTCAGCCAGTTCATGCAGGAGGCGTTGCAGACCTATTTTAGTCTGACTAAGGAGCACCACATCATCGGCATAGGAGAGATGTGTCAGCCGTAATGTTCCTAGCCGCGGTGGGTGGGCGTTAATCCCGTCCAGACTTGTTGTTAGGTCTGCCATGAATAGATTAAAGAGATGGGGCGCCAAGACGCAGCCCTGTTTCAATCCGTCATATGTCCTGATCTTCCGTGTTAGTTGGTGCCCATTAGCGATCTTTACCTGCATCCAGGTATCCGTGTATAAGTCCATTATTGGATTTAGAATAGAGTCCGGTAGTCCCTGCTGTTTTAACTTGGACCATAGTAGCTGACGATTGACACGGTCAAAGGCCGCCTTGAAGTCAACAAAGCAGGCGTACAGTGCTCGACGGCTTTGTATACTCTTTTCGGCGATTAAACTTATTGCCATGGCATTAGCCATAGTGCCTGTACCCCTGCGAAACCCTGTCTGATTTACCGGAATCTTCTTATTATCTTCGGACCATTTGGTAAGGTCGATTAGCACAAGAGATGCGTAGTATTTTGCTTCAGCATCAATAAGTGCTATCAGACGGTAATTTGCTGGGTTTTTTCGGTCTCCTCCTTTGTAAATCGGATTTATAATCGCCCCTCTCCAGCTTTCAGGGAGCCCACTTGTGCTATTTATTGACCGAAATAAGATGTTTAATTTGCATGCCCAATATTGGGGGTCCTCCTTATAGATGGCCTGGGGAACACCATTTGGTCCCGGTGCGCTATCTTGCCTGCTTCTTTTAATTATTTTTGATGTTTCTGATTCCACGTTAGAGCTGAATGTCTGAGCCCCACCTTTCTGATTGGTACACAGATTGTTTAATTGTGCTAAGACGGAGGTCTTTAGGTTCTCTACATTTGATGCATTGTTAGTTGTTGTTATGGACGGCATCGATAAGTTTACTGAGAATGTGTCAAGTATATGTTGAACCCATGCCTGTTCTGTAACACAGGTAATGTTTATTATTTGTGCTGATCTGTTTAGTGAGTTTACCTGTGACCAGAACGCTCTGGAATCGGATTTCTTTATGTTGTTCAGTAGTTTGGTCCAAAAATCGGTATCTCTGTTTTTTTTTTCAATCCATATTTGTCTCTTATATTGTTTCCTTACATGTCGGATTGTTTGCCAAACATGCGAATCTGAACTGCGACCCTTTGCTTGCCTCATGAACTTCCGCAAACGCCTTCTTAAGGACAGAATGATCTTACTGGGCTGACCTTTATTCCTTTGGTTGAATTTCACGCTCAAGTTGGCTCTAGTCTTTAATAATTTATTCAAAAAGGTAGTCCATGTTTCTGCGCACATTTCATTTCCATTGGTTATATTTTGGAGTAAGTGCTTTGCATCCTGTGCAATTTGCGGTAGGGAGTTATTCGTCCATCTTAAACGCTTCAGGTTGATTGTCGATGTTTCCCCAGGTAATGATCGAGCTTTTAAATGTTTGAAGGGTGCCAGGCTGATTTCAATATGCTGCATTGAATGGTCGCTGTCAGCCGAACATAGAATTTGGAAATTTTTGATTAATCCCAGCAGAGGGAGCGAGACAATGGTATAATCCAAGATTGTACTTGCGCTAGGGCCTATATAGGTGTTTGAAGGGGGTTTATCCTGTTTGATTCTTCCATTAAGTACTCGCAACCCATGATTTTCCAGGGCCCACATCAACTGTTTTCCCACTTGATCAGACTTCTTGGTGAGCGGGATCTCCTGTGTTTCAACTGCCCAAAATTCATTTGCAGCGATTACGTTATCCTCCTCTTCTGGGTGATGTATAAGATTAGTATTGAAATCGCCCGTGAGGATTATCTCCCATGCTGGTTGATCTAGACGAAACCCGGATATTACATTGTTAATGCATTTAAATAGCTCTTTTTTTACCTTCATTTTTGGGTGAGCATATATGTTGATTAGTATTATGGTTCCGATACCAGCCTGGGATAACCTCTCAAATTTGATTATTTGCATGTCGGTCGTAGAGTTTGCCAGCTGGGAGGCTTTGATGTTTAATGCAGTGTTTATGTAAACTGACAGACCGCCTTTTGCTCGTCCATGGCGCTGGGTGCGGGTTGCACTAACATGAAAACTGATTCTGCCTGGGACATCAATTGGCTCTGTTAGCCATGTTTCCTGCAGGGCAACGATGTCATAAGTGTCCCAAGTGTCCATTTTCCAGTTGTTGTTTAAAATTTCTTTTGCTCCAGCATTGTTCCAGGAGAGAACTTTTACTATACTTTGTTCGATGTTATACGCTCTGCTACTAATTCAGTCTTCAGTTGGACGTTGCATCGGCCTACTCTGTTGCTCAGCTTTTATAAGTTCTGCACCCCTGGCACCTTGCAATACCGAGTATGTTTGTTTTCGACTTATACCGGTATGATCTTCTCGTTTGATGTGCCTTCTTAATAGGGGCGAGGGATAGCCTGCCGTTTTCTCTTCTTTGAGCGAGATCCCCCACTCTTCAAATTTTGTGGTTTCGTTGAGTAACTGCTTAACTATTTCCACGCTCCTCCAGGTTGAGAGGGTGCCTTCCTTTGCTGAATTGTTACCAAGATTAACGAATTCGATTGTCAATAAGTCTGCAGGCGTTATATGGTTGAGGCTCGGAATAACCGAGATCAGGTGTAAGATGTTTCCTCGGTTTAAATAGTCTTGTGTATCTCGCATTGTAAAGTTGGGTATAAAAAGTATCCTTCCTGTTGATGTTGATTTTATATCATGCACATTGCGATGTTGCCGAGTTCTCACATTTTTATTACTTCCGTTGTCCCTCGACTCATCCTTTATGATTTTGTCCTGTTGGATATAGTCATCATTCACTAATTGCTCTGTTGGCATTCTTGTCTTAGTTTTTACTTCCAGAATTGTTCTTTTCTGGCCGCATGATTTTGTGTTAGGCGTACAGTCGTTAATGGTGGTCACTAGAGAAGGCATTGGCCTTGTTGCTTTTTCCGGTCCTATGCTTTGATGTTTGTCATGCCGCTCTGTAATAATCTTTACTTGTAGTTGGTCCCGTTTACTTCTATCGACTCTTGCTGTAACTTGTCTTGTGTTAGTTTTGTCCCTTTTGGAGGTAATGTTGATACTCCTAGTTGAATCAGGATTTGGCATAACTTTATGTTTATTATCAAAACTGTTAGTCTCTACCCTTTGATCTCCTTGCTTGTTTGACTCGTATTTACTGAGTTCTTGTTTCATTCCTTGGTTGTTAGTGCCTTGCGGCTTAACGCAGGTTCTTTGTTGTTTTTTATTCCCATCATTATATGGTTTGTCCTTCGGACTCACTTGTACTCTGTTCAATGGTGAGTGGTCATACTCGATACTTTCCAGACTCCAATCCGCACTACTTGATATTGTGGCTAGGGTTGCATGTTCATCATTATTTGAGTCATCTGTATCTGAGCTTGCGACATGGATCATCTCCTCTTGTGTTGTTGTTGTTCGTGATCTTTTTATTTGGGCTAAGTCGTTACACCATTCCTCTTTGGCAGTGTGCTGCTGCCCTTCTATTTTTGTGCTCTGCTTCCGGGATTTTGGTGTTATTGATATTGATAGGGGGTATAACCCCTCTTCATTACCAACTTTGGCTTTAACTGATGGCTTTGGGCGGTTAAAGATCGGGAAGTTGATCAAGGTCTGCTTTGTTGCTGGCATACGGTTTAATAGTTGGTTTCTATTTTTCCTCGCCCGTTTTTTCTGTCTTTTAGTTAGGGGTTGTTTGGTGTTCAGATTTTTTTCACTAACCTGTGTGAACTGTTTCTTCTCTGTTAGGTCATGACAAATGCTATTCCGAGCTCCTGGGTTTGTCCCTGTAAGATTTTTGACATCCTGTTGTTCTTCAGTTATTATTTTTATTGACATGTTTTGTTTCGATTCCTTATCTGTTATTTGTTGTGCTGCTACTGTTTTCGAATCTGCCTTTCTCTTTTCTCGATTTGCTATTTTATCTTTGAGTACATCTTTTTGTTGCACGCTAAGGTCTCTTGTATCGAATGTACTGTTGACTCCCTGATTTGTCTTCTTGCATTCCTGTAGAATGTCTTTAAGTATTACCGGCAACTCCTTTAGTTTTTCCAATATTGGACTGCACGTACAATTCGGGGACTGTGTCCGGAGGCGAGACTGTTCCTGAATAATCTCAGCCATATTTCCCATCGTATCCAATTTTTTGTTTATACTCGATATGTGTTCCGCTATTGTGCTCATTAGGTGGATTTGAATATCAAGTTTGTCTGACTGCATATTCAATGTTTTGATTGAGGTTTCCAAAATGTTACCCAGTGCACTATGTAAAGTTATTATTGATTCCAAATTTTGGTTGAGACCGTGCATTCCTGCTTGCTGGTGTATGTTTGCTTTAGTATTGTTTGGCGTGAGTTTAGTGTATGGGTATTCATCAAGAGACACTAGTATTCGATGTTCCTCGTTTAGTTTGTGTAGAGATCCTTTATATACTGACTCTTTTACGGGTAGTGGCTCGCATAATGCTGTCAAACTTGAAATTTCTATTATTGATAATTCCTGGCGGTGCTCGTCGTCGTTACAGTTGAACAAATCTCTACATTTTTGGGTTTCGTGGGTTTCTACGTCCTGATTTGACCCACTAGATATCTCAATGAAGTTATTGTTTGGTGTTACCAGGGTTGATTGATTGCCTTGGTGCTGTTCATTTGAGGTATTTTCTTTTGCCTCTGTTGTTGGCGCTACAGACTTGTTGTGTAGTTTCATTTGTTTGGTACCAGTCAAGTTTGTTTGCTTGTCTTGCTTTACATTGCGCGACATTATGCTTTGTTTATTGTCCCAAAAGGTTTGGCAGTCCGTCCTGTGATTACACCCATCACTGTTGTCACTGGACTTTAACTTTATTTGATTTAAACGTGAGTCCAGTCTCGGGGTTGAATGATTATTTGGTTGTACCTTGTACGCAGCATCAATTGCAGCATCAATTGTACTAGCATTGTGGCTTCCTACATCAACACCCACCGCCAGCGGGCTACTGGTCCTTGGTAGATCTTGATTTATGTCAATTATTAATGGAACTGACTGCGTTGGATTCGTGGTGGTCCTTTGAGGCCACGTGGTCGACATACTGTCGCCCAACGGTTTTTCACTAGGATTGTCCAGTTTCCAGTCTATGACACCTGGCGGCATTGAGTGATTGATTTGTTCTTGCGCCGGGTCATGACTACTGTTATACGCGTGCTCCGTGTGTACCATATGTACTTGTGCTTGGATTTGTATCTTGTGCTTGTTGTTCCTCAGAGCTATTTGTGGGCTCTTGTCTAATTCAACTTTTCCAAAGCCCTTCGCTGGGGTGACCGTTGCAACGGACAGGGGGGCTCTGGAGCAACTGACTGCATTGTAGCCTTGCTCGGAGTCATAGGTTTTTGTAGTCCATTTGGGATTGCTGGCATTGTGTATATCGCAGACACAGGATCTTTCAAAAATGTGAATTTTCCATTTGGCTTCATAGAGCCAAATATTGAGTAGATTGGAGGTATTAGTGGGGTAGTGGGGGGATTGGCTACAGTATCTTTACAGGGACTAGTGTTTGCTTTTGCTTTGGTTTTCCGTTTTGTAGTCCGTTTTGTGGTCTGCAGGGGGTTTCCTCGTGTTTTTCCCGACCTCATTGTTCCCACCGACTGAACTCCAGGCCTCTCGCTGCCCTTGTGGACCTTTGCAATGGGAACTTGCTAGGCGTATACTTGTTTAGTATGACGATCAATAAACACGTGTTGTGACCATTAGTAAGTGAACTGACATGGCCCAAACACCCCCTCTGCACTCCACTCCACCCCTCTCCAAAGTCCTTTCAAAACAGTGGCTCCAACTATGGCTGCCTTTGCCACTGCACGCCCCCACTGTCTCCTCTGTGCCGCTAGTACTCAACACCCTCCACCTCTCCTCACCGGGTATGCTGCTCACTGCTCGCTCGCAGGATTCCTCGTTCCAAGCACTTTAGACACCTCCGTGCTGACGCCTCTCCTCTAAACAGGCTTTGGGCCCTCTCCTCTGGTCAAGCTTTAGGTCAGACAAGGGGTCAGCAGCGCCTCGGGGGCTTCAGGGCTTCAGGGCTTCGGGATGCCACGGCGCTTCAATGCCTCGAAATTCCCTTATGCTCCAGATGTTATTGAAAATGCGTCTGTTTGTTTATCTGCATCTGCCTCTGGCGTCTGGCACTGGTGTAATAGTGTGATGCAGTACTTCAAGGCTCCGAGAGCCGAGTACCGACTCAGCCTGGGAGCAACTCTCAGCCTGCTCCCGGCACCCGGCTCCTGCTTCTACCTGAACTTCAGCAGGGCGGTGCAGCGCTGAGCTGTAGTGGAATCCTCTGGGCTTCCGAGGTTGTGACAGGCGCCTTAGGGCTTCCGAAAATACCGCGACGCCTCCGGGCTTTAGAGCGCCTTAGAGCACCACCAGCGCTCTCGGCTCCAGCGCTTTAGAGCTCCACCAGCGCTCCCCACTCGCGGCTCGCACCAGGCTTGGGTTCGCGGTGTGATACGGTGCAATGCGGTATGCCGGCTTTGATCTCACTGACTCTCCACCAGAGCTTTCAGCTTCAGCTCTCAGCCTGCTCCAACCATGTGAATCTAATGACATAGTGTCAAATGTCAACTCGAATTCAAAAAAGAAGACTACTTGCAACATTAAAATTGGGGGTGGCCTTATTAATATTATACCAGATTCAGGCTCGCCATACACCATTATTCAACGTGATGTGTGGAACGAGTAATTTGCCAACACCCTAAATAAGAACTTAGTACCCCCTGATATTCAACCTGTTATCTTTACTGGTGAGAAAATTCTGTTGGTTGGGTTTGCAGAGGAGGTCTTTGAATTTAAATGTAGGAAATCCTTGGGGAAGCTTTATGTTGCAGACGTTGGTCCCTCTGTCCTGGGTTGCATAGACCAGGGTTCTCTGGGTATCATTTTAAATCCTAAAATGACAACCAAGTGTTGATTTTCGAAGAAGGTGATGAAGTTTTCATAGATAACATTGTGAAACAATTTCCCAAAGTTTTCTCAGGTGAAGTTAGCAAAGTGGTTGGATTTTCCCGTAAAATTGTTCTCAAGAAAGATGCCCGTCCTGTGAGTCACAAAGCTAGGAATATCCCTATTAATGTAAAGGAAACTGTCATGATTGAATTAGACAGTTAAGAAAAGAAAGGTATGATTGAGCCCATTGAGAGTGCTGAGTGGTTGGCTCCATTGGTCGTCGCAAGGAAATCGGATAGCCGTCTTCATTTGTGCCTAGACTTGAGGGACCTAAACAAGAACATTTTAATAGATACGTTTCCTTTGCCCAGGATAGACAAACTTTTGGCTCAAACGAAAGATATAAAATGGTTTTCAACTATCGACTTAACTATTGCTTACCATCAGATACCATTGCATGATTCCAGCAAAGATTTGACTGCCTTCATTACACCCTTTGGCTGCTATCGCTCCATCCGAATGCCGTTCGGATTAGCTTCGGCTGCAGCAGTTTTTCAACGGCTTATGCACGAATTATTCAAGAACATGAAAGTAGTCACGTACTTTCAAGATGACATTTTAATTATGGGCAAGAACAGAGAAGAACGTGATGACAGACTTTTTAAAGTATTGGGCATACTTGCTGATAAAGGGTCAACTGCTGAACTCAAGAACTGCAAATTTGGAATGAGTTCTGTAACTTATTTGGGACATGAGGTAAGCGGTGAAGGTATTTCTCCTAAGAAGAAGCTAATAAGTGCAATTGAAAATGCTCCCATTCCTAAATCCCAGGATGGTTTAAGTTCATTCCTGGGCATGGCAGAGTTTTATTCAAAATTTGTATAAAATGTTGCCATTAAAACCTTTGACCTCTGACAACTCCTTAAGATTAGACAAGAATTTCATTGGAATTATACCCTCCAAAATGATTTTGATAACATCAGGAACAAACATGTTTCTGCCCTTTTTTTGCAAGCTTTTGACAGTGCAGCTCACAGCATCATCACCACTGATGCTAGTGGGAAAGGTTTAGGTGTGGTTCTGTCTCAAGTTTGTGATAATGGGTCGGAGGTAACAATTGGATTCGCGTCTCGTTCCCTGACCTCTTCTGAAGAGAAATTCTCTGTTATTAAGAAAGAAATGTTAGCCACAGTCTGGGCCATGGAAAAGTTTAGGCAGGTTATCTGTGGTACCAGGTTTACGTTGCAAACTGACCATAAGCATTTACTTAAAATACTCACCCCTGATGGTACGTTGAAAGCAACCCCTAGGTTAGCTAGGATGAGCCTTAAATTGTTGGAATATACATATGACGTTGAGTATCTACCTGGGAAAAGGAACCAGATTGCAGATTACCTTAGTAGAACTCTATTGCCTATTCATTACAATGTATATGACATGTTTGAGGATTACAATGTTGCAATGGTTCACAATGTTGATGATTCCATAGGAATAGCTATTTCTAAAGAAGAATGGGATGAAGAATGTAGGAAAGATAAAATGTTAAATCTAGTTTCTGCACATGTTACTAATGGTTGGCCCAACAAATCTAGTTTGCAAGATGATTCAAACCCATTTTGGGAAATCAAGGAAGAGCTCAACATTGTTGATTGTAATCATCTGTGCAAGGGACAAAGTGTGGTTGCACCTTCAAATTTACGAATTAAAATCTTATCCATCAGTCATGAAGGTCATTTAGGCATAGTCAAACTTAAATCCAGAGTTAAAATGTCCTTTTGGTGACCGAACATGCATGAAGATATTGAAAGGTTTGTTCAACAATGTTCTACTTGTGCCAATTCTGACAAATCCCAACATGTGTTCAAACCTTCTCTTGGTATGAGACGTATTCCTGAACATCCTTGTGAAGATTTGAGCATTGACTGGCTGGGTCCCATTGAAGACAGTATATTCTAGTTGTCTTTGAGAACTATTCTAAGTAGCCAGAGATTGAAATCATGGAAAAAAGTGTGACTCAAAAGAAGTTGTTCCATTTTTAGAAAAATTATTTTTACGTTAGGGTATTCCCAGAAACATTTTTGAGCGATAATGAACCACAATTTGTATCTGAGTGTTATCTTCAATTCTTAAAAAGAAATGGGATTAGTGAAAGGAAAACCCCTGTTTACCACCCAGAAGGCAATGGCATTGTTGAAAGGTTCAACTGAGTGATTATGGGAAGTATACAGGCAGCTATTTGTGCGGGCAAGAATTGGGAGAAAGAATTATACAGCACCATCTGGGCATACAGAATTACTCCCACATGCACAAGTTATAGCCCTTTCAGAATCCTTAGAGGAAGAGAACTGTTTACAAAAGATAATGTTGCGTGGAGTGAGGAAAAATTTGCGGGAAATGGTCACCTGCCTTAGTTTGTTCTAAGTTGTGCAAGATCCATGAGTCATATGTAAATGATTTTGGAAAAAAACATTACCAAGGAAGCGAATTTACAAATTGGTGATTGGGTTAAAATAAAACTTGGGTCTAAAGTTAAAAAAGGTAGAAGCAAGTTCTCGTCTCCTTTGCAAGTTATGGAATTATACTCCAAATCTGCTAAATTGAGCGATAATAAGGTTTGGCATCATAACAGAATTGCAAAATGAAAAGGTAATGTTTCCTTTACTTGTAATAAAGAAAGTAAGACACCATCTATGGATTGGATGTGGGACGAAGTTATTAATTGTGAGAAAGCACCCATTTCAAGCAATAGAGATTCCTTTGTCAGCGCATCCTTGCCTTTTGATCAAGCTACGAGTAACAAACCTGTAACTACACGTGCTGGTAGGTCAGTGAAAGCTCCAGCGCAATTTAGGAGTTATGTTATGTAAAGCGTTCTCCTGATTTGTTTCTTCATATTTAAATATAAATTGGTGAAAGGAAGAGGGGTTGGACTAACTTCCGGTGTATTATCTGTACTCTGTGTATTACCAGTACTTGGTGTATTCACTTTATTTTGTGTTATACTTTCAAGTATATTTTCTTTTCATATGCAATTATTTACATATGTATTTTTATTTTTATTCTCAAATCTAAAGAGTGTAGATGTGGTGTCTTGGCTGCAGTGCATGCATCCAGCTCCATGGCAACTGGATGATGCTCTGTAGTCGGTTTCCAGAATGTAGGGTGGAGTAAGACAGTTGAAGGAGAGATGTTGAAGATGTAAGATATACCCGCTTGTCCTTCAATAAAGGATTACTTTACTCCACACTTGGATATACTCATCTTTACATGCCTGCTCTTACAAAATGAAAATGAATCTTTCTATCTTGTATTTTTAAACTTATTGTTATTTTTTAAAATATTGCTTTATTTAAAACCAATCACAGATATGGTGGACTGCTGAATCCAGCATGCCACCATCCCTGTAATGGCAGCAAATCTTAGTGGCTCACCAATTGCGACCTACCTCATTAATATTCATAAGGGAGGTCTATTTGTGACCGACTACAAATCACTAAATGGGCCAGATATTACTTTTGTATATTGGTAATAATAGCAATTACCAAATAGTGATTCGCAAAAAAAAAAATCGCAATTTTATTTTGTTATCGCTATTACTAATCTTCGTACATCTTCTAGCCCTAGGTTACCTTCGGCTAAATGGCGGACTGCACTTATCAGCTCCCTCGGTGTCGCATTTTAGCGGAGCTAAAGGTCCTACGATAAGAATAAAAAATAAAGATAGCCCAGAATAACCTTTCCTTTCCTGTAATCGTAAAGTCTGGCTGGGCTTTCGTGAGAGACCCTTCAGTTCCACATACGCACTCCTAAAAATAGGACGTGGTAAACACAGCACAATTGGAATCAGTGAGCCCCTCCTGACGGAGCTACGAGGGGATGTTTTATATTTTGTAATACTTCCCTCAGTCTCTAGAAACCAGCAGAGGACATAAACATCCATCAGCGCGGGCCAATATTTACCATCCGGTGTCACATTTTCGTGACACCCCATGCCGTCGTGAGAGCAGTCAAACTGTAAACACTGGCTGGGCAGCGAGCAATTCATCCTGCGGCCGCGTAAACTGTGTGACGGCAAAAGAATGGCCAGCAAATGGGTCAGCGCCGCCAGGCCTCCTGCCGCTCTTGTTTTCATTTCTCAAAAATAAACGGACAGACACGGGTTCCAAGTTTATATTTATACGCACCCTGTGACATAAACACGAGAGTTTATTGTAAGCCCTGGAAGTGTGGCACTGACCTGCGTCACAGAGCTGCGCATTTCCTACAATGTAGGTCCAGGAACCTTGTGCCAGCAGATAAGAAACAGAGAGCTCCCGCCTCATCATGTCGAAGGTACTTTTTTAGTAACCCGAGAGGTTGTTTCAGTAATATTTTCGGAGCCAAAGAAGTGTGGGGCTGCAATCTCGAGTTTTTAATATTCTCGAACAGGAGTATCGAGTGCAGTGCAGAACACCGACGTAATGTAGAGTAAAAGCACTGTAAATCTGCACATACCTTGTTCTAGATAGAATTACATTGACAGTGTAGTGGTAGTTGACATTCCTGGAGAGCAATAGTTTGTCACTAGATACTGTGAAGTCCAAGTAGGCGCGTGGCACCATGCTTGAAGTCATTGTTCTGAATTCTGTCTATCAATTGTTCTTTTTGCATTTGTCACCCTGAGTGGGACGAGTATGCACAGACGTGGATCCTGTGCTCTCCATGCTGCTGGAGTCAAGCTATCCTGGCCTATGAGGGCTGAAAGCCCGAAACCGGTCCTTGGATGCTTGTTTAAACTCCAGGTAGGACCTGGCCTGGCAGTTCAGGCTAGACTGCTCCCAATGGTTCAAGCCTGATTTGCATATGGCTGGGTCCAAACTGGAATGGCATGGTGAGCAAAAAAATGATGGATTTAGGCCCAGATCTCTGTACTGGGGTGAATGTATGACAGTGTTCTGTATTCTGTCCACCAGTTGTTCTTTTTGCATGACGTTGTTGCAGTGGCACCAGGGACAAGTGGTGGATATCAATTAGTTATTGCTGTTCGGTCCTGGCCAGGACTATGTAGTTTTGTATCTCTTCTTCACCGTTCTGGTGCTTCAGCGGTTACTAAGCCAAATATACATCACGGGGCGCTGCTCATACTATGGTGGCCATGTTCACACAAGGCACAGGATGGTGCGGTGTCAGTCAATCGGGGTAACCCGAGGTAGCGTTTTGACCATTTTGATCTGGTCACTTCAGTTAAGGCATTTCCACCCGCGCCTTTGCCAGGGCAGCAGGCGGGGGAGGTAGTTGCATCTATCGAGAGTTGCTGCACTGAAAAAGGAGTACACAGTGGTAGAGCCATTGGCAACAGGGTCCGTTGACTTTGGCATGCCCTCTTACTTTACTCTAGAAGAGGGCACACAGTTGCTGTATGCTTCATTTCTCTGGGCCGGATGTACCAGAGAGCCGCTCAGCGCGGCATGAGTAGAGCTATTGCAAACAGTATTTTGGGGCTTCCGCCTTCTGACATTACTTTGGGTAGCGATGTATACAAGCGGTTATTAACACATGCTCATGGTCCAGCAGGCGACGCCTGTCATCCTCCTGTTTAGCTGGCAGGTGGCAGTACAGCAACCCGTACAGCGGGTATTTGGTGTATGTAAGGTATTGGATTCGCCTTCGCAGCTATTGTGAAGATGTATTATGTCTCCAATGCTGTGGGCACCTGTATCAGTCTAGGCAACCCCTCATGGTGGTGGTTGTATGTCAACCTTGTAGACAATTTATCCTAGATGTAGCATGGACTAAGCAGCCTTCAGGCTAATTTCACGAGGGCATGTGTAGCCAGCAGTTTCAACCTGTGCTTTCCTGTGATCTTATGATGGGACTCCACACAAGTCATATATTAAACTTTGATTTTCTGAGGACCGCGCTATGGCAGAAGTTGAAACTTAACCTGGGTGTAGTCTTTTGACACTGTGTGAGGGTTGTGGTTGGGTCCAAGTGGCTTGCGCTGGAAATCTATGGTACAAATTTGAAGCGCTAGTAGCTGGGCCCCCCCCCCCCTATTTTACACTTGGCCATTCACCTGGGGGTATGACCCCTCGTACCGGGTCGGTCTCACTATTGCTGTAGTGGGATTTTGACCCGGTGGTAATCTGCAGATTAGTGTCAGAGGGGGCGTGGCTTGGCGCCCGGAGGATATGGCGGCGCCCGTGTGAGGCCCTACAGCGGCACCGGGAGGCATAACGTCCGTAGCTCGCCTTTTCCTGGCTGCCGGCTACGCTTTGATGGCGGAACGTTTCAGGACACCCCTGCAACTTCTGTAGTCCCGCGGAACAGCTCGAAGGCGGAGAGCTTCTATGAAGTAAGCTGCTCTGCCTCGGCCGCGTCCGCGTCCGCCATCTTGAGATGTTGCACGCATTCCATCTGCTCTGCTGGCTCATGGCGCACTTTGTGTCACGGAGTTGAATTGCCTGTGCAGCGTTCCTGTTCTTCATGACTCCCATTTAAGAACTGTTGCTGCTTGTAGTTTTGGGTTCAGCTTTAGCACAAGTGGGTAGTGCTGAGGTAGTAATGCTTCCTCCTTGCCGTCATTTCTATGTTACCTCAGAAGCTTCCTCAAACTGTTCCTTGTGATTGCGCAGGAGCGTCTCTAAGCTACAAAGGACTGCCTCGCATCTAATTATTCCGTGTTGCGCTGAATGCGCTCTGTTGGCAAACAAGTGATTTACTACTTCGTTTCTCAGTTTGACAGCGCATTTCTATCATTATGCTTCCTTTCATTATTCTTCCTGGAAATAAAGCTCACAGGGACACGACTCTCCTGCCTTTCTAGCGCTTTGTTCCACAACTGACTGCGCCACAAAAGGGGGTGGTGATGGACGGAGCATCTGAATCAATCAAACACTCACTCCCAGAAACAAGCTTTCGAGGACCAGTTTCTGGCATTCCAGCCGTCTTCAGCCCGGCTTGCTTGAATCCAGTGGCAAAGTGAGCAAGAAACTCACGTCTGAGCATACCCTGCCACACTTATGGCGGCCAAAAGCGGTACAAAAGGGGGTGGTGATGGACGGAGCATCTGAATCAATCAAACACTCACTCCCAGTCAAAAGATCTGGGTTTAATCCATCACCGTTCTTTAGCCCACTCTGCCACCCTAGTTCAGACATGGCCATATGCAAATCAGTCTGACCCTGTGCCTCATGGGTACAGTCCATCCCGAACTGCCATGCCATGTCTTCCCTGGACCGGAAACAAGCTTCCGAGGACCGGTTTCTGGCATTCCAGCCATCTTCAGCCCGGCTTGCTTGAATCCAGTGGCAAAGTGAGCAAGGGACTCACGTCTGAGCATACCCTGCCACACTTATGGCGGCCAAAAGCGGTACAAAAGGGGGTGGTGATGGACTGCACCCACATGTTATCTAACCACTCCAGTTTTGTGACATGCTCTTTTAGGAACTGCTGGGGACTGTAACTTTGCTCTTTGCCTCAGAATAGTTGTGCTCTGCTGCTGCGTCTCTGCATCCTCCTTACTGCCATTTCGCGCGACCTCAAGCGCTTTTCTATACTGCTCCTTGTGATGGCGTGGGAGTGCTTTCAAGTTACAGGAGGCTGCCTTTCTTTCAACACTTCTGCATGGTGCTGAACTTGATTTGGCTGGCGATTGGATGATTGAATACTCCGTCTTTCAGCAGGACAGTGCGTCTCTACCTTTCCTTTGATTGAACAGATTTATCTGGTGATTTGTTGTGGCCATCTTTTTGCTATTCGCTACTTCTTTTTGCCTATATTGTTTCTTGCGGGATTATCGCATCCTGCCTTCGCTATATGGGCAGACTCAAGACGATGACGCATCTATCCCATAACACCACAAAGACTACCTTTTTGAAAAATTCCAATGTTTTTTCTGCTCTATCGAAATTGGATGATCCTCTCACCTCCTCTGGTTCGGATGCCACTATGGATCCCTCTCAGCCGTTACCAGGGAAAACCAACACCAAGAGACACAGAAAGGATCCTCCCTTACCTCCTAACCAATCTGCGCCTGTTCTATGGAGCTCCTGTTGGAGGAAATAAGGTCTTTTTGCCCCTTTCTGGAAGAAATCAGAGCCTTGCGTCCCTTCATGGAGGACACTAATGTTAAGCTTCAATCTCTCTCTGATAATTGGTCACACATTGATACGAGAGTTTCTAGAGTTGAGCAAGCAGTCTCGTCCATTCAGGATACCTGCTCTAAAGTGCCGCATCTGACATCGCAAGTATCTGCCCTCCAGAAGCAGGTGGAGGAGTTGGAGAACAGAAACAGGCGGAATAATCTCTGCATTTACGGCTTGGCTGAAGGACTTGAGGGGTCGGATCCACTTGCCTTCTTCAGGTCTTTTCTTCCTAAGTTGCTCCGCTTGCCAGAAGGTACCACTCTCAACATCCAGCGCGCTCTTCGGCTTGGTCGCCCACCTACTTCTTCTTCTCCTTCACAGATGCTTCGAGGCATTATTCTTTATTTTTTGGAATATACCGACCTTCTTAAGGTTCTGACGGCTGCCAAATCCTCCTCCAACTTGACATGGTCTGGCTCTTCTCTCTTCTTTGCCCAGGACTATGCAAAAGCAACGGCTAATCGTCGAAAAGCCTTCTTAAATATGAGAGAGGATCTTCGCTCAATGGGTGCCAGATACGGTTTATACCATCCGTGTCTATTCAAAGTTACCTATAATAACAAAACTACCACCTACGAGGATCCTGTTCGGCTCCAGAGTTTCATCAATGCGCATATGACTTTAGCTATGGACTCTTCGGGTCCTTCCTCTTCTGCTCCTGGCTGAGCTGCTGTTCTGTGTTTTTCTGCTCCATCACTGTTTTTAGCTACACTCTCCCTTTTATGGAGTCTTATATTCCTTGTTATTGTTCTCTTTAAGTTGCATTGATGTTTATTGTTCTTCTTTCTCTTGTTCCGACTTCTGTTCGCAATTTAATTCTCTGTTTTCCTTCCCGCCATTACAGGAATTTTACCCTTTCTGATGACGTCTCCCTGGTTCCCTGCTTGGCCGACCCTGGATGTGCTGTCTCACCCGTGTGGTTCCATCCCCTCTCGTCTCCTTCTCATTCTGTTCTTGTGTAGGTATGTTTCTCCCTTGTCTTCTCTCCTTGTCCTTCTTTTTGTTTTGTGTCTCTTTCTTCAGATTTCATTTTTCCAGTTCTTGCATGAGTAAATGTGCTCTTAATGTTGTTGTTGTGTTTTTTATCCTACTGCCTTTGTTTTCTCTTTTTCATTCTCTCTCTTTTAATTATGATGACCATTTCTTTCCTGTTTTTACATCATCTCTTCATGGGCTTTTCCTTCCCTTCTGGATACTTTGGTAACCATGTTTTCATCTGTATGATATGTCTCTTAATTTAATTTCATGGAATGTTAAGGGTATCAACTCTCCCATCAAAAGTCAGCGTATTTTATCACACTTAGCTAAGCTGAACGTCGATGTGGCTTTTTTTGCAGGAAACCCACCTTTCTGACATTGAATCTGCAAAACTTAGGAGAGGGTGGGTGGGTGAGGTTTTTTATTCGCAGGGTGATGGGAAACATAATGGTGTCGCAATTCTTTGTCGCAAATTGCTTCCCTTCACGCTTATTTCTCAAGAATCGGATGTTAATGGTAGATGGGCATTTCTCAAGCTATCTCTTAGGGGTGTTCCAGTCTCTTTTCTCAATGTCTATGCCCCAACTGGAGGCGAGCCTCTTTTTTGGGCCGAGTTCTCCCAACTTATCACATGCTTCATGGATGATAACTTTATCCTTGCTGGGGATTGCAACCATCCCCTCGACCCCTTTATTGACAGGAATTCTAATGCCCGCTACATCCCCAACAAATCCCACAAACTCTTCACCCAAACCATTTCTCAACATAAGCTTATTGATGCATGGCGTCTTTGCAACCCGACATTAAAGGAGTTCACTTTTTTCTCTCCTTTACATCATTCTCAGTCGCGCATCGACTATATTTTTGTTTCTCATCATATTGCCCAAACTTTACATGTAGCTGAAATTGGCCCGATTTTACTCTCGGATCACGCTCCGGTTTTGATTGGCATAGATGTACTCCCTAAATCTGCTGGCCCTAAGAGGTGGCGCTTTAACAACAGTCTCCTCTTAGACCCTAAGTTTACTGCTTCTTTTTTGGCTTTCTCAGATGAATTTTTTAAATTCAATGATACTCCCACTCTCCCTGCTCACACTATTTGGGATGCATTTAAAGCTACAGCATGAGATTTCATTATCACTTTTGTGGCAAAGAAACGTAAAGCTGCCCGCAAATTTACCGGAAATCTCCTTGATGACATTAAGAGACTGGAGCATGCCTATTTTACCTCGCATTCGCAGGACAGTTTGACTGCTCTTGTGGATGCTAAAATGAAGTTTAATCAAAAATCTACAGAAGATGCCTCTTTGTATTTGTTAAAATCTAGCGCCAAGTTCTACGGAGGGAGAAATAAAGCTGGGAAACTTCTTGCCAACTACCTAAAGGTTAAGCATAATAAGTTGAACATTGAGTCTGTTTATGATGTTATTTCCGTTCTCCAATACAAAGACGCTGATAATCTCACTGAGTTTTCCCTTTTCTATAAGACCTTGTACTCTTCTGAGACCTTGCCTTCTCTTCACTCTCTCACACAATTTTTCTCCACCATACACAAACCCGACCACTTTCCCCTTGATTTGACTCCCTTAGAATTTGATATCTCTCAAAAGGAACTGCTGACTGCACTTAAACACCTCAAATTGAACAAAGCTCCTGGGCCGGATGGTTTCACTGTGGAATTTTACCTGCATTTTTCCAAGTTGCTTATTCCAAAACTTCACTCTCTCTTAGGCTCATTTTCCACGCTTAGGAATTCCTCTGGTTCCTTCTCCGATGCCCACATTTGCCTGATACCCAAGGAAGGTAAGGACACCAAATACTGTAAGAATTACAGACCCATATCCCTGGTGAAGATTGATTACAAGATCTTTGCCAAGTCCTTGGCTGCTCGACTTGACCATCTACTCCCTGACCTCCTTGGGGAAGAACAGTCTGGTTTCGTTAAAGGTCGTTATATAACTGATAACACCAGGCTATTATTTAATATCCTATCCAAATCTTCCCGTCTGCCGCATCCTCTTGCAGCAATCGCCCTAGATGCCGAAAAGGCGTTTGAAAGGGTTGAGTGGCCCTATCTTTTCCATACCTTAGAATGGTTTGGCTTTGGTCCAAAATTTGTTTCCTTGGTCTCTCTCCTGTATTCCAACCCACGAGCAGCGGTCTGTGCTAATGGCCAGGTTTCCCCCTTCTTTAGTCTAGGTAGGGGAGTCTGTCAGGGATGCCCTCTTCCCCCTTTCTTTTTAATTTAGCGTTGGAGCCCTTTTTGTCCAAGCTTTGCCAAAATCCTGATGTTTATGGCTTTCAAACGGAGACCTCTCACATTAAACTTGCTGCATACGCAGATGACATTTTACTTTTTCTTTCTAATCCCACGGTTTCCATTCCAGCTTTTTTGAAGGAAGTGCGGAGCTACTCTCTCATCTCGGGGTATAAACTCAACAACGATAAATGCGAGATCCTTCCCCTCACAAAATTCACTTTCAAACCGGATTTCAGTGCTTCCAATTTTGCCTGGCGTCCTTCGCACATTAAGTATTTAGGCCTGCACATAACACCTTCCATCTCTGATACTGTCTCCCTTTGCCTCAATAAATGTATTAAAAAAGTCTCAGTTCTAGCAACTAGGTGGCCTCCTTTTCTGTCTATCTTGGTGGTGTCGCCTTGACACTATTGAAAATGATGCTATCTCCCGTAATCCTTTATACCATTTCTAACATTCCTGTGCCCATTCCCTCCAAATTTTTTACAAAAATCAACACAATCTTGTCTACCTTTTTGTGGAACAACAAACGGTCTAGGATGTCCCTGTCTAGACTACTTCATCCTGCTTCTGAAGGTGGAGTGAATTTTCCCGATTTTCCAGTCTACCAGAAAGCCTTTTTGCTTCGCCAAGCTTCTTTTTGGCTGCTGGATCCCGCCTCTCCATGTCCCTTGTGGGCCAAGACTGAACGACTATTCCTGTCTCCCTTCTCTTTTGCTGAGTATCTCTCTTTTTCCCGTAAGCCTTCTTCACTCTCCACTCCCATTCATAAACATACCACTAAACTTCTCCTCTCCTCCAAACCCTCTCCTCCCGTCACCATTGCTGATTTTCTCTCCTCCACCATTTGGCATTTGTATTTGTATCTGGGTTTTATATTGCGCCAACTCACCGACAGGTCTCAAAGCGCTTCTGACCAAGTGCAGCAACAAGAAACAAGGTAGAGGAGTGTGGAAATACCGACCTATCTTACAGGGATGTAAACGCGTCCTTGAAAAGTAAAGTCTTCAGGGATTTCCTAAAGCGGAGAAGATTGGATTCTCTACGAAGCACCTCCGGTACCTTGTTCCAGATGGTGGGGGCTTGGACTGAAAAGGATCTGCCACCTTTGGTTGCCAGTTTAAAACGTGGGCAGGATAGCAGAAAGGAGTCAGAGGATCGCAGAGCGCGCTTGGGTTCATACACTTCAAGCCTATCTTTTATATAGGCTGGCGCCTGTCCATGGATTGCTTTATGGCAAATACACATGCTCTTAAATTCAACCCTCTGCTTTATAGGGAGCCAGTGTAGCCTATAAAGTAGAGGGGAGGCATGGGTCCGCCTGGGTAATCCGAAAATTAGTCGGGCTGCGTCATTCAAGATGACCTGTAAACGATTAATAGAATTTTTTTGGAAGACCTAGGTATAATGCGTTCCCGTAATCGATTCTGGACACTATTGTGGCTGAAACAATGGTTCGAAGCATATTCATTGAGAGTAAAGGGACAAGTTTACGTAGCTGCCTAATCAGGTTGGTACAGGAGCCAACCACAGCGGATACTTGGTTGGTCATCGAGAGTTCCTGATCGATTTTCATACCGAGGCTCTTTACACTAGGACACGGCTTTGGGGTAGGTCCAAGTTCTTGTGGCCAGAACAGATCGTTCCAGGGGGAAGTGGAGGTTGAAACTACAAGGACCTCCGTTTTGTCTGGATTAATTTTTAATAGGTTGGACGTCATCCAGTTTACTGTGAACCGTAGTATATTTTGGGCCATGGACTGAGCCGATGATGTATTGTCGATACTCAGCAGCAGCTGAGTATCATCGGCGTAGTTAAAGACTTTACAGCCCATGTTTGCCAAAGAGTCTATCAGTGGCTGCAGGTATAAATTAAATAAAAGTGGTGAGAGTGCGGACCCTTGCGGGACTCCACATACCAAGGCGCCCACGTCGGAAACCTGATCTGCTAACTGGATCCTCTGCGTCCTCCCTAGTAGAAAGGCCGTTAGCCATTGGAGAGCTTGTTCTTTTATCCCGGACATGGCTAGTCTGTCCAGGAGCAGTGCATGGCTGACAGTATCAAACGCCGCTGAAAGGTCTAATAATATCAGGGCGCTTGGCTTTTTACTGTCAGCCATGCATCTGAGCTCGTCCAGTACTGACAGCATTACTAGTTTCGTGCTATGGTGGGCACGAAAACCAGCTTGCCGCTCCTGGAGTAGATGGTGTGATTCCAGGAGGGGTGACAATGATTTTAACACATGCTGTTCTAGAATTTTTGACAGAAACGGCAGCTGGGAGATTGGCCTGTAGTCCTTCAGGCTAGTTGGATCCGCCCCAGTTTTTTTTATCAGGGGTCTGACGCGTGCCTCTTTAAAGGTAGTTGGTAATGATCCAGTAGCTAATGAATTATTTAGGAGGTCTAGGATCTGGTCCTCCAGGATAGGAATTGCTAACCGAAAGATTTCGGGAGGGCAGGGGTCGGCAGGGGAACCTGACTTGGTTGATGCTGCTAGTTTTCTAAGGGTGGTGGAGTCAATTTTAGGAAATCTAGTAATAATAGGGGTTGAGGGGTTTTGAGGGGGCGATGACGTGGTGTGTATAGTTGAGCTGTCTTTCTTGATGTCTGACAGGATAGTCGCTACTTTTTCAAGAAAATATCCTTGGAAGGTGTTACAGTCAATCAGTGTTTCTACCTTTTCTTCCTTTTTGCTTAGTTCTTTCAGTATTTGGAAGGTTTCTTTCTGGACGTTTACGGCGTTGTTTATACGGGTTTCATAGTAGTCCTTCTTGGTTGATACGATAAGCTTTTTATACAGTTGAAAGGATGATTTCCTCTAGCATCTTTCAAGATGACGGAGCTTTCTTTTTTGATCTCTCAGGCTTTGAGTGAACCAGGGGGCTCCTTTTTCCGCACCCTTTATTTTTTGTATCTTTTCTGGGGCTATCTCATCGATTGATTGCCTGAGGGTAGTTACTATAGTATCATAGTTTAGCATAACACTTATCTCCTGATCTACCACAAACCCTTTTTTTGGAAGTCCTGGAGACATAAGGGGTTAGTTTGGATCTCGCAATTGTTCTCCGGTTCCACTTTTCTGTCATTCTCAACCCTTTCATCCTCTTTTGATTTACCTCCAACTTTTGCCCCTAAGTATCTCCTACTTAAGGAAGCAGTGATGTCTACATATACCCGGCTCACACAGACACAGACACCTTCTTCTTCCGCTTCTCCCGCTACACAACTTCACTCACTCCTTCGCACTACTCCCAAAGCCTCCTCTGTATACAAATACCTTCATACTCCAGAGTCTGTTCAGGCTAAGTCCAAGATAGAGGCGCAATGGGAGCATGACCTTGACACTTCTTGGCCCATCTCCACATGGGACAAGGTATGGACTAAAATTCGTAAATCGTCTCGAGCTGCATCCCTCACACAGTCTTTATTCTTCATTTACTATTGGTTACTCCTCACTCCCTCCACCCTTATTAAGAGGTTTTCCACTACTCCAGATGCTTGCTGGTCTTGTTCCTCATCGAATGCTACCCTTTTTCATATGCTGTTTCTCTGTAAGCCAGTACACGATTTTTGGATACAGGTTTGGGCTCAAATTAATGTAATTTTTAGCACACACTTTGGAGCCGATTAGGATCGCGGACGGAAACGTGTTCCGTCCGCCAAGGAAGCGGCCAAGTTACTCCAGACCGCACCGCGGATAAACCTCCGTTGCAATTAGGATACAAATGGGACGAAAGTACGACCGCAGCGGACGGACCTCAGCAAACACCGTCCGCGGCGAACGGAGTACACTTGAGACCGTCGCACGCGGACGGAACCGATGAAACACCGCCCGCCGCGGACGCACATGACCGCGGGAACAGCCACATCTACCGCTATACCTGCGGAGGCTCCGTGTCCGCGATTAGGATAACGCCGCCTGTACCCCGGTACGCACCACAATCCACGGCCGCAGCGGAAACAATGCAACGAGAAACGGTGCATCTCAGCGGAAGGCCAACCCGAACAACATCCCTACCGTCAAACCAATGACAAATAGTGTCTCGGAAGGAAATAGCAAACACACGAAACAGGACTACCACCCACCCTCAACACCAATCACAAGCCACAATGACACCCCCCCAAGTACCTACCAATGCACACTACTCAACACACCCACCTAGCACCTGACTGCCAACAACCATTGGGACACGACCACGACACAGACTATAAAATGACTCCCACACACTACCACAATCCTTTGCATCACAGCATAGCTGCTAGCAAGAGGCCCAAGACGACCAACAGCACACACCAATTGAAGACATACAACCACCACCCAAACACACCCACCACACTAACACCCACCACACCATTCCTACACACCACACACCTGCACCTCCCAACTCACTCAACCCACACCCTGAGCACCACACACCATGGCACCCAAGAAAAACCCAAAATTCACGGAGACCGAGTTGAAGGTAATGGTAGATGAAATCATCCGTGTTGAATCCCACATATTCGGGGCACTAGTCCAGCAGACCACCGTGGCTCAAACAAATCACATGTGGACAGGATCGTAAGTAAGGTGAATGCGTCAGGGACCGTGCCAAGGACAAAGCACGAGATACAGAGGCGGTGGCATGACCTGAAAACGCGTGTCAAAGGGATCCGTGCCAAAAACCATCTACGAGCACAGCACACTGGTGGCCGCACACCCCCGGAGTCCATACCCTACACTGATTGGGAGGAAAAGGTGTTGGGCATACTGCACCCAGAGAGCCTGGAAGGAATTGAGGACGGAGAAGAGGCTGGTAAGTACAAACCAAGCACCACCAGCACAACAACATGGTCTGCCTCACACAACTCTGAAGACACATCTCCCAGGCCACAACCCATGCATGTGGTCCACATACTCACCAAAATGTAAACGACTCCCAACAGGCCCCCATGTCCACAGGGAGGGCGGTGGTGGTGGGTGGGGTGTGTGAGAGGTCACAACTACAACTCCCAACAGGCCCCCATGTCCACAGGGAGGGCAGTGGTGGTGGGTGGAGTGTGTGAGAGGTCACTACTACAACTCCCAACAGGCCCCATGTCCACAGGGAGGGCGGTGGTGGTGGGTGGGAGGACACTACTACAACACCCAACAGGCCCCCATGTCCACAGGGAGGGCGGTGGTGGTGGGTGGGGTGTGTGTGTAAAAAAGGTTTCTGAAGCAACCAATAAACAAAGATCCTTAAGTATTGCCCGGCGGTGTCGCCTCTTTAACCCACAAAATGTTAATCAATGAAGAGGCAGGCGCTGGAGACTGGAAGGCAGGAAACAAGGGTTTATTCTCTCCGGAGGAGAACACATCAGTTCGGACAGCAAGTATCGTCACGAGGTGCTCTAGCCGCATCTCTGAGGCTTGGCCTCTTATACACAAGTTTATGATCTTTATTGCATGTAACACATTCTTGCAATGCTTTGAAGTATGAAAGGACATCCTCGGAATCTCCCCTTCAGGCCCGTTCCCACACACATTTACAGTTGAAGTCCCCACCCCGGTCACAACAGGTGGTGATTATCGCGCAGCTGGACATTCCGCCGATTCACGGAATGTGTGGGGTTGATCGGATCTCATAGGGTGGGGGCTTTGATCAATTCGAGGGTCCTTTAATGGGGGAAGCTTCCTACTGTACGGGGGGGGGCAATAAACAGTATCCGCAGGGCCAGGTGGCGGCCTGGGAACGAGGAAGACAAACGGGCACACAGGAAAAGGGGGTTTGTATCAAAGGACCTGGGACCATGAAAGGAATGAAGGGAGGTGTCGCGCTGGGAACAGGATGGGATTCCGAGGCAGAGCTGCGCTGAAGAGGGGTTTATGACCCAAGGCATGTGAGAGCGGGGGGTTGTCAGCGTGCGGGGGGATGCCTGCGAGGTTAGGAGAGAGAGAGAGAGAGACGCGCTGGCTATCAGCGAGGGGCAGGGAGGCCATGGTGCTCAAAATGGCTGCCGCTTACGTGCACGAATGGGCTCAAAAAGAGCAAGATGGCGCCGATAATGTTGACGTTTGCAGCCTAACTTTTAACAGTCCTCCCTTTTCAACATATCTAGCCAACTTGCCTACTCAATGTCAATCTTCATCAAATTCCTAGCCTCGGCATCATATAATGCTCCCATGCGTTCGTTTCCAAAGTCCACAGTCTTAGGGCAAATACAATTTGTACATAATGAACACAGAGGTGGCAGACATTGAATTCCTAAGCATAGACCGCATATTACAACTACAGGAATCAGGATAATGGTGAACAGTCTCCAGCCCCAGTTCTTAACGGTGTTCCAGAACCAACCACCAAGCGACCATTCTTCCTGTTCCTGGTGGACTTCTGAAGATAGTCTGTGAAGATGTTCGATGGCTTTGTACACTGAGGGTGAGTTGTCCGGTATGTATGTACAGCAGCTGGACCCAATAATGCGGCATGCTCCACCACGGTCCGCAAGAACCACATCTAGGACAAGGCGGTTCTGGAGGGCCACCAAGCAGACCGCTTGAAGCTCGGCGGTGTTGTTAGCAAGGATACCAGCTGTGATGTTCATTGTTGTCTCAACTGCCTGAGTCAGATGTCGGATGGCACGGCTGTTTGCCATCGGGCCCCAGAGTGGAACAAGTCCCTTCATAGCATCGAGGAACTGCGCTCCTGTTGAGTCGGCTTGTTCAATGTCCTTGGCTCGTTTTTGTCTATGATGATTCGCTGGAGCCACATAAGTCGGAGGAAGGATTAAGGAGATGAAACAAGTGCCCCCCCAGCCTTTGGGGAGCCAGGTGTAAGCCTTTGTGCCGCAGACGAAATACATGTTTGGGGACGACACAAAGGAAGGTGGATCAGTGGAGTCCAAAGTTCTGGTAAAACGGCAAGCACTGCGGCCTACCAGCTGTGTCCCAAGCCCTTCTATGCACATGTGGCCTGTGACGTTGATGACTGACAGGGCCACAGTCAGAGTGGCAGCCGTTCGTTTCCGCAGGTAGGAGAAGGTGGGTCTGGTTGGATTGTTGAACACCTGCATTTCAATTCGTTCTTTAGCAGGGATGTCCATGTGGATTGAGTCGTTGGAGGTCTGCGGGCAGAAGTGTGTCTTTGTTTTGTTTCGCCAGACCTCGTGGAAGAAATGCGTTACGGTTTTGCTGGAGGTGGCATTGTCCTTATAGCTTTCTTGCAGGAGGATCAGCCAGGCAAGGCAGGAGCCATGAACTGAGAAGGGTGAAGGGATGAATGGTATCGAGTGTCCAGTGGCGTGGGGTAGCAACCCACAGATCCAACAGTTGGTGGCATTGGTGGCGAGATTGTGCTGGTGAAGTAGCTGTACGAAAGAGTTATTCCAAAACTCCTTTCGCCTCTCTCTGAGTTGAGGAGAGAGCGAAATCAGATAATGTTCCTTCATGGTGGTAGGCTGAGCAGTGGTCAGGAATGTTTCGTGAGCAGCTGCATTTTCTTCCATAATCCAGAGTGTGGTCATGAGGAGAAAGCAGAAAAGGATTGTGATGAAGAGTGCAATTGTCTTTGAGCTGTGGAGTCTGTCTGTTCTTGGGTTTCTGTAGTGGGTATTTCCTGTTGCTTCCATCATCTTCTTATTTGGCGCTTCCATCATCTTCTTATCTGGCGCTTCCATCATCTTCAGACTTCGTTTAGCTTCTCTCCGGGTGACCCTTGGTGGTGTTTAGGTCACCGTTCTGAGATTTAACTTAGTCCGTGGTCTACTTAGCCGAAGCTCCCTCCTTTCGACGCAGGAAATACCCTTCTCTGGATGGCACAGTGGGATCAGAGAATTTTGAAAGTTCAAGTGCTTCGGTATCAGGATAGCAGGTTAGTGACGGTCGGTCCTTGTTCAGGAGCTCTTCTTGGTTGTCGATGTTTTCTGTCGTGGCCAGGGTCGAGGAGACCTTCTTACAGTGGTGTGCGTGCAGCCAGTGCCGTTTCCCCTCCACACGAAGAGCCGTCCGGGTGGTGATTAACACTTGCCAGGGGCCCGTCCACCGGGGTTCCAAACTCTTCGACCGCTGAAAGTTTCGGATCAGCACGAAATCTCCAGGTTGGATGGCGTGACCCGGACCCCTGGAAGCATCGGGGATGGCCTGCTGCCGGGACGTCATGAATGGAAGTTGGTTTCGGTGCAGACCAGATACTCATGGGTCGACCGAAAACAACCTCATAAGGTGTCAAGTGATGTTTGGTGGGGGTGGAACGCATCGATAGCAATGCCAGTGGGAGGGCGTCTGGCCATTTCAGACCCGTGGTAGCCACTATCTTGGCCAGTTTAAGCTTTAGTGTGGCGTTGTGTCGCTCAACAAGTCCAGCAGACTGGGGGTGGAAGACTGCGTGGAACTTCTGCTTGATGCCCAGCCCCTTTAAGATGAGCTGGATGACTTCGGCTATGAAGTGGGGGCCATTGTCGCTCCATAAAATACGACAAAGGCCGTAACGGGGGAAAATCTCCTTTAACAGTACTTTTGCAGTGGCCATAGCAGTGTTGTCACGGGTTGGGTATGCTTCCACCCATTTGCTAAATGCGCATACCACAACAAGTACATATTTCAGGCCTTGGCATCTGTCTAGCTGGATGTAGTCCATCTGCAGGACTTCAAACGGGTGATTTGGGACCCCAAACCCTCCCCGGGGTACTACAGTTCCTTTCCCGGGGTTGTGTTGCAGGCATATCAAGCATTGTTGGACCAGACGTTTGGCGGAGTCTGTGATTTTATCATTGTGCCAAACTCTGGAGACAAGTTCAATCATGGGGGCTGATCCTATGTGGGCAGGGGAGTGTGCCATAGTCAGTATGGGAATCAGGTACGAGTCAGGTAGCAACCATTTGTTTGTGTCTTTTGTCCGCCAGCAGCCTTCGTCATCTTTTAATCCCACCCGTGTCCATTCAGTCAGTTCGTGTTGTGTGCTAGCCATTTGAATGTCTCTAATAGTGTCCCTAGCGTCAGTCCATTTTTCTGCTTGTGACCTGGTCACGTACATATGTGTTGTCGTCCTATTTTCAGCTGTCGTTCGGGCAGTGATGTCGGCTAGTGCATTTCCCTGTCCAATAATGTCTGTCACCTTTTTGTGTGCCTGGCATTTGACGACTGCAAGCTTTTTGGGGAGAAGGACAGCTTCGATCAAGGCGGAGACTAGATCCCCGTGCAAAATGGGGGCGCCGTGTGAGGTCAAGAATCCCCTTTCCCTCCAAAGGAGCCCAAAATGGTGAACCACCCCGAAGGCGTACTGGCTGTCGGTGTAAATGTTCGCTGTGGTTCCTGCTGCTAGAATGCAGGCTCGTGTCAGGGCAATCAGTTCCGCTGCCTGGGCAGATCGTTGCGTGGTGCGGGCTGTCTCGACTACAGTTCTAGCCGTGGTGACTGCATAGGCAGCTGAAGTGGTGCCATCGGGGAGTTTGATGCAAGAACTGTCCACCCACAGCTCTCCGTCAGGGTCAGGAAAAGCCGTGTCTCTGAGGTCAACCCTACTTCTAGTCTGTTTGTCCGTAAGAGTCACGCAGTCATGTACAGGGTGCACATTGGGATCGTTCTCTGGTAAGGGTAACAGAGTTGCCGGGTTCAGTGTGGTGCATCTTTTCAGGGTGATATGGGGTGCAAGCAAAGTCAGTTCGTATCCAGTCAGTCGTGCACTCGTCAGGTGTTGCGTCTTGGTTTGGTTCAGGAGGGTGTCAACTGCATGGGGTACCAGTACCGTGAGGGAATTCGAGAGCACGATCCCCTCACTCTGTCGGATAGAGATTGCAGCAGCAGCTACAGCTCGAAGACAGGCAGGCAAGGCTCTGGCTACAGGGTCAAGAGTGGCAGAGAAGTAAGCGCACGGTCGTTGCTTTGGGCCAATGGACTGGGTCAGGACAGATAAAGCGCACCCCTCCCTTTCGTGAGTGTAAAGGGAGAAGGGCTTTGTGTAATCGGGGGTACCTAGGACAGGGGCCGAACAAAGGGCATCTCGTAGTTCCGTGAAGGAGGTTTGACATTCAGGGGTCCAAGGGAGTGGGAAGGGGACGTCTTTAGCTAGCAGAGAAAGCAGCGGTTTCACAATGAGGCTAAAGTTTGGGAACCACTGTCGGCAGAAGGAGGTGAGGCCTAGTAGGGAGCGAACCTGTTTCTGAGTCTTAGGTACAGGAGTTTCGAGAATGGTTTGGATCCGGTCGGGAGTGAGTTTCCTTCCGTCTTTGGACAAAAGGTGGCCTAAGTAAGTGACCTGGGGTTGGCAGAATTGCAACTTCTTCTTGGAGACCTTGTGGCCATTTTCCGCAAGGAAGTGCAGGAGTTGAATGGTGGCTGTAACTGCTAATGGAGTGGTGTCGGCTGCCAAAAGGATGTCATCGACATATTGCACTAACACCACTCCATCGGGTAACTGGACTTGATCCAGTTGTCTCTTGAGGGCCTGGCTGTAGATGCTAGGGCTTTCTGTGTAGCCCTGGGGTGCTCGGCAGAACCTATATGAGCGGGCTTTTAGGGTGAAGCCGAAGAGATATCGGCTGTCTGGGTGGATGGGGATGGAAAAGAATGCGTTTTTGAGGTCAATTACAGTGAAGGTGGTGGCAGTAGAAGGAATCAAAGTCAGGATGGTGGTGATGTCTGAGACCACGGGGTACTGGGGTACCACCACTTTGTTGATCTCTCGAAGGTCAATGATAAAGCGGTATGCTTTCTCATCTCCCTCTCCCTGTTTCTTGATGATGGGCAAGATAGGGCTGTTGCAAACGTTGCTAACCACTTCCTCTACCACTCCTGCGTCTATCAGTGACTGAATAATCTTTACCAATGCCTTCTCGCCCTCGGGCGATATCCGATATTGTGGAAGTTTTGGGAGTGTTGCGTCTGGTCGGACAGTAATGTGCACTGGGTCAATCATCATGCGCCCTACGTCCGAATCCGTCTTGGCCCACAGATACGGAGGCAGAGTGTCAAGCAGGGATGTGTCAGCGTCGGTGATGGAAAACATGCGTCGGGGAGGGCAATGTCTAAGCAGAACGGGGTTGTCGTAAAGGAAAACTCGAACTCCGTCTTGAGAACATCTAATTGTCGCTCGGAAGTGTTTCAATAAGTCAAGTCCCATAATGGCGTCAGGGCTATTGGAGGAAAGCAAAAACGTGGTGTCAGTGGTGTTGTTTTCTAAGTCGAAGAGGATCGGGGCGGACAAAGGGTTAGTGGAGGGCGTTCCATCGAAAACCTGTCGATGTTATAAGTGAGCCAGACAAGGGTGCCCTTGGAATCAGTCGTTTAGATAACGCACTACGTGTTGCGCCAGTGTCTACCAGAAATGGAGACTTTGTACCCAAGACCTTAGCAGTGACGTAAGGGCCTTGCTGGTCAACATAGAGCTCGACTGGATCCCTCCCTTGCCCTTGGCAGTCCTATGCAAAGTCGTGGGCGTCATCATAGTCAGATTGCTGGCATTGGTTCTGTCTGGGTCGATCAAATGTATTTGGTCTGCCTGATCTGTCGTTAGTCGTGTCATTTGGGGGCCCTCGCTGCTGTCCCTTATTTCTCGGTCCACTTGCTATGTCCTTGGGGTCTTTGTTTCTGATTATTTCCAAAAGAACCGGGCACTGGGATTTCCAATGGCCAGTTCCTTTACAGAAAGCACACTGGTCCTCTCTAATGTCTGTACGTCCAATGTGGGGAGTCAAAGTGCGGTCCTTGGGAGGTGCAGTCTTAGGGACGCTCGTCTGATAGTTTCCCCGGTATTGGTCTCGTCCTATAGTCACCCCTTGCAGTTGTGCAATCATCACCCTCTCTTTCAAGTCCTTCTTCTTTTTCTCTGTTGCTCTATCGTTTTCATTTTTCTGATGTTCATAATATTGGGCCATCTGGAGGATAGCCGTAGGTTTGGAGGCTGCCCAACTACTCTCGCTGGCCTGCAGTTTCTGGGAGACCTCTGGTGACAGACCCTTAACATAATTCTGGACAAACAGATGGTGTCCGGTTGCAGTGGTCATGTCCTGGCCGCTGTAATCGGAGAACACCGTTTCAAACCGGGAGAAGTAGTCCGATACATCCTCCTGGGGTTTCTGGCGACAGGCCGTTACTATCGACCAGTCCACTTTCTTTTCTGGAATCAGGGTTTTTAATTTCTGTACGATTTTATCTGGGAGGTCTAAAATGGATTTCAAAGGCTTTTGTCCAGGTTCTCGTTGTTTATCAATGCCATCGAGTTGTGACCAGGTATGTCCAAACAGCTCAAGGTGGTCGACTTTCCGGATTTGCTTCCACACATCAGCTGGTAGACATAACCCGAAAAACAAGTCGATGTCAGCCAGGGTCATAATCGTTGAACCTAGGGCTGTACCTAATTCAGTATAGAAGGCAGTGGGGTTTTTACGTAGGTCAGGCAGAGATTTCCGGAATGTCAGAATCTCTTGCCGGTCCCATGGCTGGTAGACCCAGTTGTACACTACCCTTCCTTTCGCATCTTTGTGGTTTGCATCATCGTTAGTCCCTTCACCTCGTGGAGGAACCCAGTAAGGGGCAGCCTCTCGTATCGGCATCATGGCGTTAGATTGCTCAGTTTGTGGTTCGGTCGCTACGGATGTCGTGGGTTTAGTTCCCGATTCTTGTTCAGTGAGGTGGCGGAAAACCTCAAGCGTACGCATAAGGAGGTCCGTCACATCACACTCGCCCTCATCCCCGATATCGACCTTCCGGTACAGAGTCGTTAGGCTCTCGGGACCTTTGTCTCGATATCGGTCCTCGTATGCGTTCAAGACATGGTAACACAGTCGTACGGTAAAATGACGTCTGTGACTCCCTGTATACGAGTTAAACATATCCGTGATGTACTCTTCATCTTCCTTCCTTTCTACCAGTGTCCTTGCTATCTTGTCAATCCCTGCTCGCTCATCTTTGCTTAGTCTGCTTGTTCTTGCAGAACCAACCCTTCGGGTCTCAGGGTCGCTTAACGTTGTCGTTTGCGTAGTATCTAATACAAGGAGTTCGGCCGGCACAGAGGCCATGGGGGCCGAAGCTGTGGCGCTACTCTCGTTTGTACCTGGGGGTGGTGGGTGCTGTGCTAAGGGTTGGGAAGGGGCATATGGAGGGGGCATGTAGATGATCGGAGGACCTAACAGCAGATCATCGTTGGCTCGTTGTTTCGAGGGTAATTCAGGGTAGAGCGTGGAGGACGTTCTAACCGGACACTGGCTTGATGTTTCCATTTCTAGTTTCTGTTTGGCTTCCTCTCTTCCCTTTATCTCTTCTTCTAGTTTCTGAGCAGCTAGGTGGGCTGCTTTTCGCAGCTCTTTTCCCAACCTACTCTCAGTTCTCTTTTTACGTTGTTCAGTTTCTTTGCGCCACATGCCGAAACTATCAAGCATAGTGGGCGTTGTCTTGTTTTTACCAAGGGCTGTTTCTAGCGCGTTTATTTTATCATCATCGAAGGATCCTATCAGTGGCCACTGACTTTCTCGATCCTTTTTCGTATATTTATGCCACAGCTTGCTATAGGCTATAGCGATCAATCCATGCTTCATGAACATGTCCTTATTAGGGGTGCCTTCCAGTGGAGCCGGATGGTTCATCTCTAATAAGCGGTCCGGGCTAAACAGGCTACCAATCAGTGGGGAGAAGACAGGCATGACGGATCACAATGGGGACAAAAGTCAGCACTACCTATCTTATCACTGCGTGCAAAGACTAGACAGAATATTTCTATTCTACGTTATTTGCAGGCAGTGAATACCTCATGAACCAATATCGAACAGTCAATGTTCGGTCAATCAAATAATCAGTGGGGAGAATAAGTAGGCCCGCAAAGGTCTGCGTTACCTACCCTTTCACTATCTGCAAAGAGGGAACCTGTTCTTTCCTGTTTGCAGACAGCGAATCTCCAAACAAATCAACAAAGAGTAATACTAGTATTTTCCAAACAATCAAACAATCATTTCGCAATTCGTCGTGTTTACACGACCTTACCCGGACCGCATGGACAGTTTCTTGTCTTCCGAATCCAGCGCCCGATCGTCCTCTTTTCTTCGTATTCCTCGCGGCACTCCTGATGGTTCCCAGTCAGGACCGTAGATCACTCGAGAGAGGTCTGTTCGGAACCAGTGAAGTTCGGATGATCGGCTGTCAGACGAGGGTCTATCGGACAGGTGCACTCCCGATCGTTGCAGTCGTTCACTCTGTCGTCAGGACCTCTCCCACTGGATCCACGAGTCGCTGATGGGCCCCACGTTTGGGACGCCAATTGTAAAAAAGGTTTCTGAAGCAACCAATAAACAAAGATCCTTAAGTATTGCCCGGCGGTGTCGCCTCTTTAACCCACAAAATATTAATCAATGAAGAGGCAGGCGCTGGAGACTGGAAGGCAGGAAACAAGGGTTTATTCTCTCCGGAGGAGAACACATCAGTTCGGACAGCAAGTATCGTCACGAGGTGCTCTAGCCGCATCTCTGAGGCTTGGCCTCTTATACACAAGTTTATGATCTTTATTGCATGTAACACATTCTTGCAATGCTTTGAAGTATGAAAGGACATCCTCGGAATCTCCCTTTCAGGCCCGTTCCCACACACATTTACAGTTGAAGTCCCCACCCCGGTCACAACAGGTGGTGATTATCGCGCAGCTGGACATTCCGCCGATTCACGGAATGTGTGGGGTTGATCGGATCTCATAGGGTGGGGGCTTTGATCAATTCGAGGGTCCTTTAATGGGGGAAGCTTCCTACTGTACGGGGGGGGGCAATAAACAGTATCCGCAGGGCCAGGTGGCGGCCTGGGAACGAGGAAGACAAACGGGCACACAGGAAAAGGGGGTTTGTATCAAAGGACCTGGGACCATGAAAGGAATGAAGGGAGGTGTCGCGCTGGGAACAGGATGGGATTCCGAGGCAGAGCTGCGCTGAAGAGGGGTTTATGACCCAAGGCATGTGAGAGCGGGGGGTTGTCAGCGTGCGGGGGGATGCCTGCGAGGTTAGGAGAGAGAGAGAGAGAGACGCGCTGGCTATCAGCGAGGGGCAGGGAGGCCATGGTGCTCAAAATGGCTGCCGCTTACGTGCACGAATGGGCTCAAAAAGAGCAAGATGGCGCCGATAATGTTGACGTTTGCAGCCTAACTTTTAACATGTGAGAGGTCACTACTACAACTCCCAACAGGCCCCTATGTCCACAGGGAGGGCGGTGGTGGTGGGTGGGGTGTGTGAGAGGTCACAACTACAACTCCCAACAGGCCCCCATGTCCACAGGGAGGGCGGTGGTGGTGGGTGGGGTGTGTGAGAGGTCACAACTACAACTCCCAACAGGCCCCCATGTCCACAGGGAGGGCGGTGGTGGTGAGTGGGAGGACACTACCACAACACCCAACAGGCCCCCCCGTCCACAGGGAGGGCGGTGGTGGTGGGTGGGACGACACTACTACAATACCCAACAGGCCCCCATGTCCACAGGGAGGGCGGTGGTGGTGGGTGGGGTGTGTGAGAGGTCACTACTACAACTCCCAACAGACCCCATGTCCACAGGGAGGGCGGTGGTGGTGGGTGGGAGGACACTACCACAACACCCAACAGGCCCCCATGTCCACAGGGAGGGCGGTGGTGGTGGGTGGGAGGACACTACTACAATACCCAACAGGCCCCCATGTCCACAGGGAGGGCGGTGGTGGTGGGTGGGGTGTGTGAGAGGTCACTACTACAACTCCCAATAGGCCCCCATGTCCACAGGGAGGGCGGTGGTAGTGGTGTGTGTTGAGAGGATGGTGAAGTGTGTGCGACAGGACACTGAAATGTTATCATTGCGAAATAAACATGTAATGTCCACAGTACTGATCAGCACAATCTTGTTCCTCAGGTGATCGTAATCTGACTGGTGAAACCAGCAACCGGCCGCAAGACTCGCCTCACACACATCCAGGACTCTTTGGGGACGATGCCACAGCCAGCTCCGGTGCGGAGGATGGAGCCGGCCCAAGCAGTCAGCCAGGGCCATCTGGCTCACAGGAAATCCCAGACCCGACAACCGTCGCCTGTGTAATTCCTGCAACACCGGCCACAGTGAGCTGCAGAGCCACCACCACCACCTCCACCACCACCAGTACCACCACTCCTGCCTGTGCCACCCTGCCCAACCCACCGCGCGGCGCAGGGCCATCCACATCACAGCCAAGCAGGGAGAGTTGGCGTGACAGGAGTGTGCCGAGGCCACATCAGCCAAGCAGGAGTTCCACACACCGTCGGGCTGGTGAAGGACACCCTCCCCATCCTGTCGCTGAGTCACTGGAAGCCCTAGCCAGGGTCCAAGCTTCCTACGAGCGTGGCCAGGAACAGGCAGATCGTGCCCACCAGGACTCGGTGGACAACACAAACATGTTGCGGGCCATTGACAGCCGCCTTGCCCAAATAGTGGACATCATGGGCCAGCAGACAACAATGTGGAGGGAATGGATAGCCCACAACACCCCCACCCACCCTCAACCAAGTGTCCAGATGCCACGGGCAGCAACACCACCGCCACTGCCACCTGTGCCCCTGGCGACGGATGTGGTCCCTGAGCACCCTGCTTCGCAACGTGAGGGCATTCAATTGTGCCCTCAACCATAGCACAGTTGCAACTGCAAATGCGTTTTTTAAACCAATGTTCATCATTTTAAACTTTTTTTTCTTTTTTTTATCCATGTTTATCACTTGTTACTTTCTTGTTGGTTCATGAATCGTTTATTCTCCACATGTAGAGCAATGCTAATTTTCTATGTTTCCAGTATTTCTGATGGGCCATCCGAACCTCTTCGTTCAAAAATACGCGCTGAAGCTGATTTCATTAAAAAGCAGTTTATTTTTCAAACCCAATGCATTTCGGGCCTCCGAGGACCCTTTGTCAGGGGTAACTAGAAAAACAATTAATTAACAAGTATTACTAAACATTCCGCCATTACATGTAAACATTTTCCATATTTTACAATAAGTGCCTTGTCTACTGGCATCTTAACTGAGTTCCCTATCGCAAAAAATGTTAAACTTTTAACCTCAAATACTTCATCTCGTGAAAGACTAGCATTAAACACTGGTTACATGTTCACTCAATATCTGTTAATAACGTGCACCTAATCACCGTTCTTCCTCAATGATAAAACCATCATTCTTCCCCCTCCCCACATGACTTCTACCCCATTGTTTATAGCGGTGCCCCATTTGCTTATGCCCTATTTTCCATGGCTTGCTTAGCTTTTCAATACCGCCAAATCAGATACCCGCGCCTGTCAGATGTTGTAAATATCCATACTAAACATTTTATTTCGTACTGCACTGTATTATTATTCTCGCCTTTGCTTCCTGAAACAAGTTTCCTCAACAAATATTAATATCACATTCCCCCCGCAATGTAGTCTCACACATCTAAACTGCGTAATTGACCTCCTCTCTAACCACTTATCAACCAGGAGCTGCTACACGTACCTGCTGGCTCATTATCGAGCGTTTCTTTCAAATAACAAAACAGGACTCCCAAGCTCTCACCCCACACCGGATCTTTAAAGCAAGCTCTTGCCACACCCCTCACTCTACCCCTCTCACTCAAGTGATTAGTACACCACCTGTAGCGTGCTGATACTGCTATTTGGTCTCACACACTACATTGCCCAGGGTACACCATAAAAAACATCGTTACATGTCATTATGTTTAGCTGGGCACGATACCAATAAGCACGCTTATTTAATCTGAAGGATGAGCATGATTATATGGAATACTTATGGAGTGCAGCCCATACCCTAATGAGCTTTCCCTGAGCACCCTGCCCCACAAGCTGACTCCGTTCCGGCTCTAAGACGGAGGGGCCGTCCGAGGCTGGAAGTGGGCGAGAGCAGTGGGGATGCTCCGTCCACACGCTCCAAGAGGGGCCGACAATGACTCTGACACTGCCTGAGCCAGCCATTCACCCTGCCAACTATCCTGTCCCACATAGCCAATCACTGGCACAGGTCTGCTGGACTAGCCAGACATCACCCAATGTGGTGTCAGCACGGACATTTCATCTGCCATTACCTTCAACTCACACTCCCCCACCGCACACTTACTTGAAAATATTCACCAGCACCAATGCACAACCTGTAAATAAATAGCACTTACACACTCAATGATGTGTTGCCTCCATGTTTATTCACATGCTTGTCTCAGAAACAGACGTTACCAGGTGCATGGATTCAAGTCGTACATAATCATGCCGCTGTGGGAGTGACCTAGGATAAATCAGACAGCAAATGCACGTCAGCAAACTGAATCACACCCATCACAACACACTGCAGTGCAACATTACACAAACCACACTCATCACTAAATAATAGGATGAGAGGACACACATCATGGAGACTTGCATGTCCAAAGAAATAAACACACACACATGCAAACATCACATAGCACAACACCCAGCTGATGCACACCACATCCACAAAACACCAGCAAACATACATAAGGCATTGTCAACCGGCACAAGAGGTAGTCACTCACATTCAAGGGAAGTAGCGATCAATGAGCTGGCGCCTCTGGTCCACACCTTCCTCCTCACCACTATCCTCATCAGCCGACATGGGTGGGATGGGAGGCCGAGGAACTTGTTGGTCTTCAGGGTCGAAGAGCAGTTCAATGTTATTGCGCAAGGCCTGGTTGTGGAGCATGCAACAGGCAATCACGATCCTGCATACTTGGCCTGGTGAGTAAGGCAGGGCCCCTCCGGTCTTATCCAGGCACCGAAACCTAGACTTCAGCAGTCCAAAAGTACGTTCAACCAATCTACGTGTCCTTCCATGGGCTTCATTGTATCGCATTTCACCCGCTGTAGTTGGATTACGTATGGGACTCAGCAGCCAAGGCCTGTTTGAGTACGCCGAGTCGCCTATGTAGGGGGATGAGAGACAGAAATATCACAACCAGAATGGTGGGTACCCCATGCCACACAGATATCACAACTGTCCCCACAGCATACTCACCAACAAGCCACGCACGTTCTGGACGCAGATTTGCCATCAGTTGGGGGACAATGCTGCTCCGCATGATGTGGGAGTCATGTGCAGAGCCTGGAAATCTTGCACACACATGGGATATGATGTTGTCGGCCAGGCACACCACCTGCACGTTGAGGGAATGGAAGTGCTTCCGACCGGGACCATGGCGGTCCTGGACCGGCGTTTGTGGACGGGGCTGTGCAGGCCGTGGGTGACATGCTTGGCACCGCGGTCCTGGACCGGGCCTGGCAAGGCGGTCCTGGACTGGCAGTTGTGGACGGGGCTGTGCAGGCCTTGGGTGACATGCCTGGCACCGCGGTCCTGGACCGGGCCTGGCACGGCGGTCCTGGACCGGCGGTTGTGGACGGGGCTGTGCAGGCCGTGGGTGACATGCTTGGCACCGCGGTCCTGGACCGGGCCTGGCAAGGCGGTCCTGGACCGGCAGTTGTGGAGGGGGCTGTGCAGGCCGTGGGTTACATGCTTGGCACCGCGGTCCTGGACCGGGCCTGGCACGGCGGTCCTGGACCGGCGGTTGTGGACGGGGCTGTGCAGGCCGTGGGTGACATGCTTGGCACCGCGGTCCTGGACCGGGCCTTGCACGGCGGTCTTGAACCGGCGGTTGTGGACGGGGCTGTGCAGGCCGTGGGTGACATGCTTGGCACCGCGGTCCTGGACCGGGCCTTGCACGGCGGTCCTGGACCGGCGGTTGTGGACGGGGCTGTGCAGGCAGTGGGTGACATGCTTGGCACCGCGGTCCTGGACCGGGCCTGGCACGGCGGTCCAGGACCGGCGGTTGTGGACGGGGCCTGGCACGGCGGTTCTGGGCCGGGCTTGGCCGGCCGGTGTACGGTGGATGATGCAATGTGACTGTAAGGTGGGTCATGAACTGCCATGTCCATTGACATCATCTGAAGGATGTGTTGGCCTGCACCTCCCCCGCGGAATACGTGCACCGCCATGGTGGCGCCAGTGATTGAACATTGTTGCAAAAGAAGCATCCGTCCCGGAAGCTTGCACATGCGGTTGCCGACTTGTGACCGTGACGGTCCGTGCACATGCAGCCAATGGGAAGAAGGAACGCGGGCCGCGTATGCCCAATCGAAAGTAGCGGAAGCAGTGCACCGCAACACCAGGGCCAGTCATTGGCCCTTTTACAAACACGCATCCAGGGGTGACTAATTGCTGCCGACATATGCCACTGACATGGGCTCAGAGCCCTATATATGTGTGATTTCCAAAAGCACAAATTCAAGGCTGTGAACCAGTGCTGCCTGTGACCATCACCTCGACCTCCTGCTGCTGAGCTGACCAACCGACTGCTGCCTCTGACCATCACCTCGACCTCCTGCTGCTGAGCTGACCACCGACTGCTGCCTGTGACCATCACCTCAACCTCCTGCTGCTGAGCTGACCACCGACTGCTGCCTGTGACCATCACCTCGACCTCCTGTTGCTGAGCTGACCACCGACTGCTGCTGTAGTGCCACAGTCCAGGACCTTGCCATGCAGAGAGTGCTAGAGATGCGGTCTCGTCCCTTCACCGCCGCGGAACTAGATGTTCTCATGGGCGGTGTGCTCAGCCACTACGAACAGCTGTACGGTGCACCCGGACAGGTGGTAAGTGCAGTGGTGTACATGTCGTTGGCCCTGAGGTGGTGAGTGGCTCCTGTCTTCTGTCGGGCTGCCGGTGTGCTGTGGGACCTTAACATGTGTTGTGCTGGGCATGGCTGGATGTAGATACGTCTATCTACGTAGTATGTGCATGTCATACTGTCCACTAACGTTATCCTCTTGTCTCCCATCATGGTAGGTGAAGCTGCACCTTCGCAAGGCCGTGTGGAGGAGCATAGCATGTGATGTACGGGCAGTGGGGGTGTGCAATAGATGACACACACATGCCACAAACGCTGGGACGACATTTCCAGGCTGAGCAAGAATGTAGCGGAGATGACACTGGGGATATTTCAAGAACGCCACGTCTGGCCCGACGCTCCATGACCCCTCTCATGCACCGTATCATTGCTGTGACGCATCCTGACCTGTCCGACCGGCTGAGCGTGGATCTACAGCAAACTAGCGGTAAGCAGACTGTCTATGTATGTTACTTGGGAGTGCTATGCATGTATTGGTGCTCAGACACAGTAGTGACTTCCGTGGTGCGTATGTATCGCAGCAATGGCATGTTGGTGCCATTGGCGGAGTGTAATTTGACATCCAGGTCCGGCATGTTGACACGCCACTTGCTTAGTAGTTGAGTTTTGAAGCACATGCCGTAGAGGTCTGTGGCCCCATGGGAAGACATGTGTGCATAACTACATGCTCCTGCTCTGTCTGCATGCTGTACGTGTTTCACGGCCACCACCGGTAAATTCATGTGAGGGTGACTGGTAGGGGTGGGCCGTGTGCAGGATGATGGATAGATGTGTTCTGTCACCAATGGAATTAGGAATTTCTTGTCCTTCTGTACGTGAGTGTGGCCATGAATTACACCTCTTTTCTGTGCATTTCAGCTTTGGCAGAGGGCACTCAGCCACAGACGGCAGAGATAAGTGGTGGCAATGCATCCGGATCTGACTTCACACACACGCAGACTGACACAGAAGAGGGTAGCCCCGGAGAGGGGGACAGGACCGTCCCTGAGGACTCGCATGTCGAGACACAATAGTCCTCATCTTCCGACAGTGTCGGTGAGTCAGCACTGTTGTCACAGATTGGGAGTGGGCAATCAACACCTTCGGTCGGGACACAGCACACAGGGAACACACTGCCGCCACCTGTACCAAGTACTGCTCGTGCACGCAGAAGTAGGGGGAGCAGAGTGGCCTTCGGTGCAGGCACCGCTGCCCCTGCCCCGGTGACCCAAAATGCGCTTTGTGCTGAGGCTGTTGATCTGCTGCGACAGCTGTGTGTGGGTCAGACCAAAATGATCAATGCTTTCCAAGACCACGATAGGAAGTTGGGGCAGGTGGTGGCATTCATGGAAGGGATGCATGGCGATGTTGCTGGTCTACACAGGACAGTTCAGTCATTGGCAAGCAGTGTGTCGTCTGCCATTGTACAGTCGCATGGACAGGGTGCTACTTCTGTTCCCACATCTACACCACTGGATGTCTCAGGGGGGAGTGAATATTCGGACCAGGACTCTAATACAGGTTATTGCACTAGAAGCAGCCACAGACAGCACGTCAGGGCACGGAGGGCACAGACACCATCTCTAGGTCATCAAAATCTGTTCACAAAGACAACGTCACATACACTGGAGTTCACACACAGGATCCACATGTGGTGGTGGGGGAAATGCCTTCACATGCTACACAGGCATCCCACACAAAATGTACTCCCAAGGCAAGTGATACTCACAAGTCCATGGACACTCCCTTGGACAAGGTCAGTCCAAAGATGAAGACACCTCGGAAGAGCAGGGACACTCCCAAGGACAGGGACAGTACTAAGGAAGGGGCCACTCCCAAGGGCAGGGACAAGGACAGTCCAAAGACAAAGGCACAGCAAAAGAGCAGGGACACTCCCAAGGACAGGGACACTACTAAGGAAGGGACTACTCCCAAGGGCAGGGACAAGGACAGTCCAAAGACAAAGGCACAGCAAAAGAGCAGGGACACTCCCAAGGACAGGGACACTACTAAGGAAGGGGCCACTCCCAAGGGCAGGGACAAGGACAGTCCAAAGACAAAGGCACAGCAAAAGAGCAGGGACACTCCCAAGGACAGGGACACTACTAAGGAAGGGGCCACTCCCAAGGGCAGGGACAGTACTAAGGAAGGGGCCACTCCCAAGGGCAGGGACAAGGACAGTCCAAAGACAAAGGCACAGCAAAAGAGCAGGGACACTCCCAAGGACAGGGACACTACTAAGGAAGGGGCCACTCCCAAGGGCAGGGACAAGGACTGTCCAAAGACAAAGGCACAGCAAAAGAGCAGGGACACTCCCAAGGACAGGGACACACACAGGGAGAAGGTGTGTTCTGGAGACAGGTACACCACAGACGACAAGTCTGCTGCCAAGAACAGGGCACCGTCCAGGGAACAGGGAAAGTACAGAGACAACACTCCTCCTACAGATAAGGCACATCCAGGGGACAAGGCTTATCACATAGACACTGGCGCAATCAAGGACAGGCATACATCACCCCTGGCTGCACTGAGGCTGATGTTGTTGAAGGAACCGAAAAAAAGATGTCTCTGCGGCGGAGTACCCCCATATCTCCACTCCCATCCTGGCCCGTCAGAAGCTGAGGAAGGAGTCACCTGTTGTTGCATCCCCCATTACACATGATGCTGAGTCCAGGCAGCAGGCACACAGCAAACGACAAGCAGGGTCCAGCACGTCCCCAGAGAGCAGAGCCCGAGCAGCAGACGCTCCACCTTTGGTGGGTGATGTTTCATTGGAGTCCGCACCACTTGCCAGTCCTGTCATGTCCAGGGTGCCCTCACATATCCCAAAGAAATGTAGACACACACCATTGACACATGACCACACCGATGTGGCTCAAGTCCATCTATCCCCAGCTCCCAGAGCCACCCTGCCACCTGGCCCATACAGCCCTGTGGCTCATCAATCCGGTGTTCTCAGTGGCGCATCAGAGGTTCATTCTCAGTTGTCAGTGGCACTGTGTCCGATGTCTGCTGTCATGTTTCATGTTGTGGCACTGTCTCAGTTGTGCCCTCTCCTGTTTCTGGTGCTGGCAGTGTGTCTGGGTCTATGGCACATGTGTCAGTCACTAGAGCTGTGGCTGTGTGTCACACTCCTGGTTCTGGTGCTGGCAGTCTGTCTGGCTCGATGGCACACGTGTCAGTCACTAGAGCTGTGGCTGTGTCGCACACTCCTATGTCTGGTGCTGGCAGTCGGTATGGGTCTATGGCTCATGTGTCAGTCACTAGAGCTGTGGCTGTGTGTCACACTCCTGGTTCTGGTGCTGGCAGTCTGTCTGGGTCGATGGCTCATGTGTCAGTCACTAGAGCTGTGGCTGTGTCGCACACTCCTATGTCTGGTGCTGGCAGTGTGTCTGGGTCTATGGCTCATGTGTCAGTCACTACATCTGTGGCTGTGTATCACACTCCTGGTTCTGGTGCTGGCAGTGTGTCTGGGTCTGCGGCTCATGTGTCAGTCACTAGGGCTGTGGCTGTGTCTCACACTCTAGTTTCTGGTGCTACCAGTGTCTCAGGGGCAGGTACTTCTGGCAGTGCTCCGTGATGTGCGGTGTCTTTCCCTTCACTCACATCTATTTGGAGTTGGTGTGTATAGTGTCCATGTAAGAGACTTTGGCATTGTCCTTGTCCTTGTGAGGGGTACCTTGCACCACGTACTTGTGCGGCCTCTAATGTAGCTGTTGGATGCCATGGACTGTTGATGCACTTAGCCCCTCTCATGTGCTGCCTCTGATGTACCTGTTCAGTGCAATGGACTGTTGATGCACTTAGCCCCTCTCATCTGCTGCCTCTGATGTACCTGTTCAGTGCAATGGACTGTTGATGCACATAGCCCCTCTCATGTGCTGCCTCTGATGTACCTGTTCAGTGCAATGGACTGTTGATGCACTTAGCCCCTCTCATGTGCTGCCTCTGATGTACCTGTTCAGTGCAATGGACTGTTGATGCACTTAGCCCCTCTCATGTGCTGCCTCTGATGTACCTGTTCAGTGCAATGGACTGTTGATGTACTTGGCCCCTCTCATGTGCTGCCTCTGATGTACCTGCTCTGTAACAAACACTGCCCTGTTGCTGTTCTGATACTGCATTCTGCCCTCTTATGTGCTGGCTCTGATGTCCCTGGTCTGTTGGCCACAATGCCCTGTTGCTGTTCTGATACTGCTGTCTGCCCTCATGTGCTGCCTCTGATGTACCTGTTCAGTGCAATGGACTGTTGATGCACTTAGCCCCTCTCATGTGCTGTCTCTGATGTACCTGTTCGATGCCATGGACTGTTGATGCTCTGTGCCCCTCTCATGTGCTGCCTCTGATGTCCCTGGTCTGTTGGCCACAATGCCCTGTTGCTGTTCTGATACTGCTGTCTGACCTCATGTGCTGCCTCTGATGTACCTGTTCAGTGCAATGGACTGTTGATGCACTTAGCCCCTCTCATGCGCTGCCTCTGATGTACCTGTTCAGTGCAATGGACTGTTGATGCACTTAGCCCCTCTCATGTGCTGCCTCTGGTGTACCTGTTCGATGCCATGGACTGATGATGCTCTGTGCCCCTCTCATGTGCTGCCTCTGGTGTACCTGTTCAGTGCAATGGACTGTTGATGCACTTAGCCCCTCTCATGTGCTGCCTCTGATGTACATGTTCGATGCCATGGACTGTTGATGCTCTGTGCCCCTCTCATGTGCTGCCTCTGGTGTACCTGCTCTGTTGGCCACAATGCCCTGTTGCTGTTCTGATACTGCATTCTGCCCTCTCATGTGCTGGCTCTGATGTCCCTGGTCTGTTGGCCACAATGCCCTGTTGCTGTTCTGATACTGCTGTCTGCCCTCATGTGCTGCCTCTGATGTCCCTGGTCTGTTGGCCACAATGCTCTGTTGCTGTTCTGATACTGCATTCTGCCCTCTCATGTGCTGGCTCTGATGTCCCTGGTCTCTTGGCCACAATGCCCTGTTGCTGTTCTGATACTGCTGTCTGACCTCATGTGCTGCCTCTGATGTACCTGTTCAGTGCAATGGACTGTTGATGTACTTAGCCCCTCTCATGTGCTGCCTCTGATGTACCTGTTCAGTGCAATGGACTGTTGATGCACTTAGCCCCTCTCATGTGCTGCCTCTGATGTACCTGTTCAGTGCAATGGACTGTTGATGCACTTAGCCCCTCTCATGTGCTGCCTCTGATGTACCTGTTCGATGCCATGGACTGTTGATGATCTGTGCCCCTCTAATGTGCTGCCTCTGATGTACCTGTTCAGTGCAATGGACTGTTGATGCACTTAGCCCCTCTCATGTGCTGACTCTGATGTACCTGTTCAGTGCAATGGACTGTTGATGTACTTGGCCTCTCTCATGTGCTGCCTCTGATATACCTGCTGTGGTGCCCACAATGCCCATGTTCAAGCATACACTGTGATTATACCCCGATTATGTGTAATAAAGCAAGTCAATCATGTGTGGTGGTTTGTCGTAGTCATTCCTGCTTGTGTGCTACAGTTGTGTATTTGTATTTGCTTCAAATCAGTGGGTTGTGAAACATGACACTCCCCCTCCCAACATCACGACCCTTGCAGGTACTCTCCTCCAGTCAGCGAATGGTTTGTAGCGTACCTGCGTCGTCGTCGATAGTGGGCCAAGACTTGGACGTGGTGGATCGCGAAGAGTATCGGGTAAGCGTGTAGTGCTGGGTCCATGACGACGAGCAGCTTGTGGTGGGTATCTCTGCTATGTATGGTATCTTCGCTGTGGGGAATCCGCAGTGTTCAGGCAGGTTGTTTTTCCGCAGCGGTTTTATGTGTATTTTCCGCCATCTTGATTTGGGAGACGGTCGTAGATGTCAGTCCGTACGGCGAAGTCTCTGGATTGGTTACGTCCGCCGCGTGGTCGGGTGTAGTTGGGCGGCGGAGCGTGCTCTTCCGTCGCGGACGGAATTTTGACACTCTTTCCTATCCTGATATGGCGGACGGAGTGACCGCGGCAGGCGGACACAGAAACGGCTTTTTCCGCGTACTCCAGGGCTGCGGTCGCACTTCCGTCCGCCATCCTAATGTGCCCCATTGTCTTTTCCCCCATTCACATTTTCCTGGGAAGCCTTTCGTCTTGTTGGGAAGGTGTTGATCTTGATGTTCGTATTGTTGACCTATTGTTGGCCGTCGCATTCCAACAAATTACTATTAATTGGAAGGCCTCATCCAACATCTCATTTAAAGCATGGTGGTATAATGTTTGTCATAATCATAGGTTGGATACTGCTTTTGTTTTCCCCATTTGTATGGCGACAAAACGTGCAGAACTGTGGCTTCCTGTTACATTGTATTTAGATAGGTGTGCTCTTCGTTCATTTCGCCCTTTGCCAACCCAACAAGAAGTCCCCAAACCGCCTTGAATACCCTTTGCATTTCCTTTTTCTCTCCGTCATCACATGTTATTAATATATTATTGTCTGATTCCATGTATAACTACTGTATTTACTTTTGCTGTATTTACTACCCATGATTTACTCATGTTATTGAATTTATTGTACTATTTTCCCAGATTACCTTTGTTTTCTCCTCCCCTTCTTTTTGTTCCCCTCCACTTTTTCAAGTATTGTTATCTGATACCTTGCATTTTTGACTAATAAAGTCTTTTTGTACTTAAAAAAGAAATAAAAAACCTATAATCGATCCCCGCTTCTCAAGCATGACCACATTGTGTGATCTAGGTGAATATCTTATTTACTGAGCCTCCTTTTTCTTCATTATCTCATATGAGAGCACCTTCAAATACATGTCTTCAGGATGTGCACTATACGAAAACCTCTCATGTTTGATTTAATAGACTATAATGTTGCTCCATGTATAATAAGACTCTAAGCAACGAACAGAGTCACATGACAACTGGCTTGCCTTTTAGTTCACTAAGGGCATTTTAGTCAGGAAGGGGTACCAAGTTAGTTAATGACACTCAATGCAGTGATATAATATTATGTGCTAAGCTGAAATGCATCCGCATGACAAAGGAGTACTTATTTGGGATTATGAAAACAATTCTTCACATGTTTACACATTGTTTGTTGCATGACTTACACGGCAAACATTTTCAGGGCTTGTCTTGTCAAGAGCTCTTAGAGCCAAGCTAACTCCTTGGCTCAGGTATGGTTTGGCTCGCCCTGTTAATTTGTTGGCTCACCCACCTCTAAAAGAAGATGAGCTGCCCCTCTCTGGCTTTCGCTTGTTTTCCAATATGCCCCTATGCATGTGGGACAGGCTCCTGTTGGGATGTTGTGAGTCTGGGAATTGTGTTTACTTGCTGTTCAGTTGATCGGTTGGAAGTTAAAAGGTGGACAGTTCCATCTAGCATCCAATACGAAGAGTATGCAATATAACTTCCTCTTCACCTTACTGGTCCCTTTCCATACTTCTATGAGTAATGTGGCAGTTTTACTGCCACCTGTTCGCACAGTCTAACACTTTCTTCTCTTTCCAGAACTCTATGGAGTTATCCCATAAAATCGTTCTCTTCCTACCTCACTTCCTTTATCTTTTTGTGCTCTTCCATTTTAAGCCTTTCTGAAGCGTGGCCCTTCTCCCCATCATGCACTCAAAACGACTTTAGGCTGTTGAGCTGAATACGCATTTGCTTTTGTAGCATCAGAACCTAGTCAAGCTATTCTAATTTCTGTTTTGACAGTACACCTTGGACACAAATCTTGGCACCATCATGCATATAACACCGCTTCAATCCATACCACTGGCTAAGCACTTGGCGACTCTTTAGCACATCCAGATCAAGTCATGCGAAAAAATACCCCCAAAAACAACAACTCCAGCCACTATCATTCATTCAACACAGCTCCAAGTGATCAAGGGGAATATTTACAAGGAGATATTGCCATCAGAACATCACTTTTAGTGACATTCTGGTGGTGATATCCCCTTCTCCTTATTTACAAGGCGCAATTAGGTCAGTTAGCGTGACTTAGCACTGCCTAGTAAATAAGACCCCTTTTCATGCTTCACTTAGCATGACAGGGGCTTGCAATTGGTGTTACAGTGGGCGTTTCTCCATAACACCCATTGCTTTTTGATACTGCCCCGTATTTACAGGGCTGGGCAGCGCCAAAAACGAAGACCACGTAAAACCTGGTCTTAGTATGGCGATACGAGGAGAAATGATTCATTTCTCCTCGTGTTTTTCTCTTTCTGTGTGTGCTGCACAAACAGCAAATCGCCTTTAAAGATTGTTTATTTGCAGGAAGGTGGCCCTTCCTGCACATAAACAGTCACCCCTGCAGAGCAGGCACCATTGAAACATGGTGCAAGGGTACCTGCACTGGTCCCCATCCCTGCAAAGTAATGAATCCACCGGAAGAAAGGAATCGGAACGGGAAAAGGTGCCGCCCGGTCCCCAAGAGGAGAAACCGCCCTCCCCTTGCTGCCCCCACCCTAACAAAGAAATACATCCCAAGGGGAAAAATATGCATTCAAATGCGGGGGGAGCACTCACTCGTAACTTTTGGACTGGAAACACGTGTGCACCCCGCCATTTTGAGACCGTCACCTGCTGTCGATCTTGTCCTTGGTCCACCATCTTGCGAAACAGCAGACATTCTACTGCCCTCCCTTGGTGCTGTGACTGCGTCCCCCTCCGACCCCACTTAACGGAACTCTGCTCTCCTGGCTTTTTGGGTCTTGACCTGAGAAAATGTACTATTTGTATATATATGTATAAAGAGATAGCTCTAATCACTAGTATATGCAGTAGACCTTTGTACTCTCTACCATTCCTGTGTGACCCTTAGAGTATATACATTCGTATCCCTTCCCAATGTATATAGAGATAACTCTAATCACTAGTATATGCAGTAGACCTTTGTACTCTCTACCATTCCTATGTGACTCTTAGAGTATATCCAATCGTATCCCTTCCTTATGTATATAGAGATAACTCTAATCACTAGTATATGCAGTAGACCTTTGTACTCTCTACCATTCCTATGTGACTCTTAGAGTATATCCATTCATATCCCTTCCCTATGTATATAGAGATAACGCTAATCACTAGTATATGCAGTAGACCTTTGTACTCTCTACCATTCCTATGTGACTCTTAGAGTATATCCATTCGTATCCCTTCCCTATGTATATAGAAATAACTCTAATCACTAGTATAAGCAGTAGACCTTTGTACTCTCTACCATTCCTATGTGACTCTTAGAGTATATCCATTCATATCCCTTCCCTATGTATATAGAGATAACTCTAATCACTAGCATATCCAGTAGACCTTTGTACTCACTACCATTCCTATGCGACTGTTAGAGTATATCCATTCATATCCTTTCCCTATGTATATAGAGATAACTCTAATCACTAGTATATGCAGTAGACCTTCATACTCTCTACCATTCCCATGTGACTCTTAGAGTTTATCCATTGTATCTCTTCCTTGAGTGACTTTACAACTTGTACATTTACAATTTTTTTTCTGTTTCTATCTCTTCCTTGTGTGACTTTACAACTTGTACATTTGCAATTTTTTTCTGTTTGTATCTTTTATGTAACTCATGTAATCCTAAGTCCTTATGTACCGCAACTGGTTCTTATGTAAAGTGCTCTGACACCTTTGGGTGATGTTTGCGCTATATAAAATCGCATTAAATAAAAATAAAATAAATAAATAAAGAGGATCTCCTTGTTAAAAAATGTCAGTGGACTGCGTTACCAACTTTGGAGTAACACCACGTGCCAACATTTTTTTGTAAATATCACCCCTAGTTGTCTAAGCATTTGTAACCCTAAGTATATTGCATCTAATCAGTATCTGTCAGTGATATACAGGTGGACAGGATACACAAGTAAATAAAATCTTGAAGAAAAAAATAATATAGTAATCACATAGGAAGCCAGATCGGGATCAATACACCATAAACAGGACGCTTTACATTGTTAGTGGTGCCTGCTCACCCATACTAGGCTGTTTCAGTTTTGTGGCTTCTATAGGTAAGAAGTCGCTTTTTTTACTTTAAAATATGCTTATGACGTGCGGTGCTGGGCCCAAGTGTTTTTTACTTAAATTGTGTGTTGCCCGTTTTCCAGTCAATGTGATTAGCCGTGCATTGCCCGCATTATTATTACTACAAACGTTTAATTTTCTATGCACTAAGTAACCAAGTCTATTGTTCGTAAAAATGCTGAAAGGCTAGTTTTAACTAAACAGAGCTCAGGCCTTATTGTTTAGCTCTATGACGGATGTCCTTTCTCTGATTACTCAACTTTATGTTTTGTATAAAGGGTGTTGCGCATAAATTAAAGCGGGACGGAGCTGATATGTGAGGGCTAGTGACTTAAGGGACTGGGAGGTGTATTGGGTGGAAGCAGAACACCCACCTAATCATTTCTCGGAGGAGGGCTTTGTTGACACCACTGGAGTTAATGGTGATCAGGTCGCTTTTTGACTGTTAATTCACTGAATGGATCATGTAGAGAGCCAGTCCTTACTCGAGGGAATAAAGTGCAGACAGAGCGCGGGCTGATTTAAATCTGCACATTGGCACCACTGGCCTACGTCTCTAATGCTCCCTGCCAGGATGACGCCAGTGACATGACGCACAAGGCGCCTTTAAGACATACCTCTGAAGACACTCTTTCAGCCACTAATGTCCCATAGAACAGCTAACCTTCGCTCTCATACATGCTGCAGAATTTGTTAGGGACACAATCTTTCCACTTTCACATCCTTACAAAGATCATAGTATGCCCACAACGTGACATTCCCTCCTCCCCAAATTCCGTCACCTTACCGCCCACTACACCTCTAAAATCTCAGAATCAGGGTATGTTGTCCACAGCGTAGCCTTTTATTCACAACAATCCAAGTAATTTACCACCGACCATTACTCAAGAAAAGTCTCCCTCTTGGATATATAAGAATTATTCACAGCATCACACTTTAGCTGCATCAACATGTCAACAGCAGTAAGAAAATTAGGTACGACATTACACTTAAACTCGGCCGTACACTAGAACAACTTGGCCGTAAATTTGAACATTAAACTTTAACTTTTTTAACTCGCCCGTACACTAGAACTTGGCAGTACATTTGAACTTGGCCGTCTCGGCCACCAATGTTCCACTCTGCTGTGGACATTGTGCCGGCAGGCCCCAACGCGCTACAGCCAACAGTTGCACTACATGACATCCAGGGTACCGCATCACGCACCGGCCCACCGGGGTACCTGAACACAGGCAGCCTCCCCAAGATTCCATATGTTGTGGGTTAGGGCAGTAGAGTCCAGGACTACCCGCAGGTCAGTCTCTCCTCCCCACTGACCCAGTGCACATGTGGAATCTACCCCCTCCTGGGGTCTATCGAATGGCGGCACCTCCATTGTTGTGCATCCCTCTTTGTTGTTAACTGTCAACGCTCTGCCTCCGTAAAGCCTTGCTCTTCTGCCGTGTGAGTGGGTGGTCAATTATGTTCCTGTAACCCAGGCTGTAGTCCTAGGGGACAAAGAGAATGAAACCCCCCAGGACACAGTCTTAAATAACCTGCTAGGTTTAGTTTCTGCTAGGTTTCATTTGTCCGTGCCTCAAGATGACACCACCACAGCCAGCCAACCCCCTTCCTTTTCCAGGGGCCCTGGAGGAGGCTCATCCCCGTGGCACAACTAAGGGCACCCCTCCCCTAGGCACGGGGGGGGCGCCTGTTCAATCCAAGGCTATTTACGACTCCAAGCAGTGCTATAAGTACTAAAACTGACTTTGGAACAAGTCCCTAGCTAGCCTCATGTAACATAAATTATGCTCATGACCTTAACTTTACAGACAGTAATAACCAGGCCCAGTTCTAGGAATTTTCATCTGGATGGGCCAAAGAATTGTTTGGGTGAGCCAATGCGGGCTCAGTTTTTGTCAATTCTATAGGTAGCCTACAAACCCAAGATTTTCATTATATCTTCTTTCAAACAGGCATAAATTGTTTCAAGAGAGTTATTTAAGAGTAACAGCGGATGTCTATACTCAACAGCCCAACTCTTATAGTTTCCAGCAGGCTAGGCTTTAGCACCAGTAACAGGATTCCAAGCATAGTGTTCTAGTAGTTCAAGGTTTAGGAGGTCCCTGTTACCACATCAAAGCCTTTACATTTTGCACTAGGAAGGCTGGCACTGAAAGCTTGATCCGGGCTTGAGCCTGAAGTCTGAATCTGACTCAGCATTAGGTCCTGTTGGAACTTCAAGCCCATAATGAACCAAGCCTGCCACCCTCAATCTACCCGGGATGTGGCATTACGACGAGAGCTTCCAACTTTGAAACTGAATAAGCTAGGTTCGAGCCTCGGCGTTGGCTTTACTTCCTGTGATTCTGGATCAAAATCTCCAGTGCCTAAAATAAACGAATGTGACTATGTATAATGTAACTGGTTTTCATGTAAAGCACTTCAATATCTCTAGGTCGAGTTCACACTATATAAAAACAGTAGAAAACTGCACAAAGTAGTGAGAGGAAATCACGGACTGAATATCGAGGAGCAAAATATCGACCTGCAAAAATATTGATGACAAAATATCGAGTACCAGAATATCGAATTCCTATCTACAAACAGGTAAGTACAAAAATGTTGAATCCAAAATACTGTAAATAATATAGAATGTTAAAATATCGAATTTGTAAAACGTCTTAAAAGTAATGTAATATTAATAAAATAATAAATATACTCAAGTAAAACATACTTAAAAATACTTAAATAACCTTAAAAGTAATAAATAATTTTTGTAAGTAAAAACAAAACATTCATTTTTTTTAATACATATATATTAACTTAATTATATTAAAAAATATTCGATATTTATAGTGTAGGATAGTGGGAGGGTAACATTTACTATTCCCACTCCAGTAAGTGCAACAGTAGGGAAAGCATTGGATAGCAGGAGGGTAAAAATTACTATTCCAACTCCAGTGAGGGCAACAGTAGGGAAAGCGTTGGCTAGCGGGAGGGTAAAAATTACTATTCCCACTCTAGTGAGTGAAACAGTAGGGAAAGCGTTGGATAGCGGGAGGGTAAAAACTACTATTGCCTCTCCAGTGAGTGCAACAGTAGGGAGAGCATTGGATAGTGAGAGGGTAAAAATTACTATTTCCACTCCAGTGAGTGCAACAGTAGGGAGAGCGTTGGATAGCGAGAGGTTAAAAATTACTATTCCCACTCCACTGAGTGCAACAGTAGGGAAAGCGTTGGATAGTGGAGGGGTAAAAATTACTATTCCCACTCCAGTGAGTGCAACAGTAGGGAAAGCATTGGATAGCGGGAGAGTAAAAATTGCTATTCCCACTCCAGTGAGTGCAACTGTAGGGAAAGCGTTGGATAGTGGGAGGGTAAAAATTACTATTCCCACTCCAGAGAGTGCAACAGTAGGGAAAGTATTGGATAGCGTAGGGGTAAAAATGACTATTCCCACTCCAGTGAGTGCAACAGTAGGGAAATTAATGATTTAATAATTAAATACAAATACATTAATTACCAATACCAATAAAATATTAATTAAAATTAATTACCAATTACAAAATATGTAATAACTAATTATTTATAAATACCAATACATATTATTTATTACAAATGTATTACCTATTAATAATTAGCACATTAATTTTCAATACCAACAATTCCTAAGTAATAAAAAACCAATTAATAATTAACAGTAAATTAATGATCAATACACAAAAATAATTTCAATAATTACTTAATTACAATTAAATTACTTCTCACCCTATTCCCCTATAAACCTACAACCCACTCTGAATATTAACTTAATACAATTAATATAATAACCAATTAATCAATTACTAAAATTAATTATGAATTAATAATTAATTAACAATAGATAAATTATCAATACTCAAAAATAATTTCAATAATTACTTAATTACAATTAAATCACTTCCCACCCTATTACCCTATACACCCACAACCTGCTCCGAATAATACATGAATACAGTTAATATAATTCTCAATTAATAAAAAATAATTACCAATTAACACAAATCAATTACCAATTAATAATTAATTAAAAATACAATAATTATCAATACCAATATATAAAAACCAATAATTACTTCATTACAATTAAATAACTTCCCACCCTATTCCCGTATAAACCCACAACCCGCTACTGAACTAAAACACAAAATGAATTTAAAAATAATTATTAATTTCTAAAAATTAATATTTAATTTACTATAATTAAATTACTTCCCACCCTCTTCCCCTATAAACCCACAACCTGATACGGAATTAAATTACGCAAAAACTAAATTACATAAAATTCCTTACTTTAAAAAAGAATTCAACATACATTACAAAAATGATACATACTTTTAACACATATACTAACACTTAAAAGACTATAAAAAATCGATATTTTTAACAACTATATTATGACTCTCGATATTATTAACTTCGATATTATGGAAATCAATATTTCTTACCTGAATTTCGATATTCTGCACCACTATATTTTTGCAATTCGATATTCTGTCCATTCTATATTAAAAACTCGATATTCTGTCCAGTCGATATATTTTTTTCGATAATATGACTGTTTTTTCATATCTTATACCCAAAAACTAGCTGACAACTCCAAATTTAACCATGACGCACTAAAGAATGGTTAAATTTGGAGTTGTCAGCTAGTTTTTGGGTATAAGATATGAAAAACTTCCCAATGTTGACCACAAAGTGTCCAAATTAACAATACCAAGACAAAGTTTATTGCTTGGGTCCATATTTCTCCTTTGCACATTAGGTGTTTTTTTAACATAAATGTATTGTGTTAGGTTTTAATGTAAATGTATATTGATTTATATTTATATTGTATACGGCAATAAAATTGTACATTTTTATGATAACTGGTTTTTCCATTGTTGAGTATTTCCCAAACAGTATGATATACATACCACTGAGTGAGAGATCCTGACTGAGTGAAGTGAGTGTTTGAACTTGTGTTTATTTACCTCCCGAAGGGAATAAATATTTTTTTACTACACAATAGAAACTATAACAAGTAGGCATTTGCTATTGCAAGTGTCCAACTTGATATCTCAACAAGAAAGGTGTACTGTGCATCTTATTCCTCCACATAATCCTGAGGGAGGCTGGGGATTTCATCTGGACTGTAGCTCCGAGGGACTTTAGCGCCGACATTAGCTGCCCCAACTCGCACTGCCTGTCTTGGGTTACTTTAGAAATATCATAGCGAATTTTGAAAGACCAGTCATCTTTGTTATATGACCCTTTTTTCAAGGCTTCACTCAGAATCTTCTCTTTGAGAGTGTATGTTCTAAAATGTATTAATATTTTCCTCCGGGTTTTCCTTTCTTTATTTCTCCCGAAAGGGTCCCGATGTATACTCTGGATGTCTTCCTCTAGCCTGGCTGTCTTAATCCAAGGGAAATATTCTTCGAAGAGTAAGACAGTAAACTTCCTAATGTCTGTTCCTTCTCGGCCCTCTGGTACACTCAAAATTCTGAGATTGTTCCTTCTGGCATGGTTTTCCAATGCCTCAATTTTCTCGTTAATGTCTTTGTCATTTGCCCTCAGGGTTCTGATCTCTTTTTGGTTCGAGTCCACTTTCTTACTTAGCGAGTCTACTGCGGCTTCTAAAAATGTTACTCTATCTCCTAGAGCGTTGAGTTTGGTATCCAGCATTTCGCAAGCGTCCTGTATCTTATTTTGGTTATCTTCTGAGATTGCGAATTTTGACCTCATTTGTTCCAACATTTTTTCTAAGAAAAGGTCAGTTGAGCTCTGGCTAGGATTGTCTGCCTGACTATCTATAGGATTCCCTGCCAACTCTGACGTTACTGAGATGATTGAGGGATTCACTGCTGTTAAGTTCTCCATACTTATCTGTGATGGTTGTTGAGATTTAGCCTGTTGCCCCTGCCCTTGTTCCTGCTGATTCTGTGCCTGTTTCTGCACTTGTTGTACTTTGAAAAATGACCTCAAGGAAGGGGTGACCCTGACTTTTGATACTACTGCTCCCCCACCGATCTCCTCTTTCTCCCCTGTCTGCCTTTTTTTTTAGCTTAATAGTCTGAGTTTCTATTTTTGCCTGCTTCCTAGCCTTCCTTTTAGTGCTGCACGGGATAACACTTTGTTTTATAGTTGCTGGCTGATTAAGCTTAAAAAATTGTCTATTCCTCAGGCATTAAGATGTCCGCCTCCCTTGCTCTGTGTTCTGTCCTTTCTCTTCCTCAGTATTTTCGGGCGATCCTGTCGGGCTAGCGAGGTGTATGGGCTTTGAAAGCCCCCCTCCCCCTTTTTTGTTGTCTATGAGTGCAGCTGCTTCTGTGAGTTGTTTCACTTTGCTTCCTTGTTTCCCTTCTGATTTTTCAGACCCTCCTCCGCCCTCAGCCCCCTCCACACCTTTCCCTCCGCAACCACTGCTTACCCTGTTCATGTGCTGCTCGGGGAGTCCCCTTGAAGTCTCCTCGCCGTCTGTGTAGTGTTTAGGAGATCCCAGGGGCAGCGTTTCACTGTGTCTGCTGCTGTGGGGCTCTCCTCTTCCTCTACCCGTCTCACAGCTTGCTCCACTTGCTCCACTTGTTCCGCTTGTGCTCACGCTCGCGCTGTCCTCTCTGCCCCGGAAGAGGAACGGGATCCTCCCAACTGCCCTCTGGCAATTCCTCTGTGCGAGCGGCGCCGCCTCCCACAGACCAGCGTAGGCTCGTAGCACGCTGTTTAATGCCAGGCCGGCTGATGTCTCCTTCTCCCTGGACTTGAGTGGTGCGATGGCCTTCTTTAGTGAGTACAGCTTCACGAATTGTGGCATTGCATAATCGCTGCTGTTCCTTGTAGCACCGTTACTTCTGTATTTTTTAAAAGATTTTTTGTGTCTCGGCGGGGTTGCCGAGGAGTAGCGTAATTCTTTCCGCTGCAGGGAGATGTTTCAGGTCTCGGGTAGCGGGTCGCTGGTCGCGGGTCCCGGTGAAGGGCCTTGGGGTCTTAGAGCGCTGTTGAGTTCAGCAGGGTAGGTTCAGATTAGTTTTGGCATCTACCCGGCATCCCTGGAACTTTTGATACGATTCTCCTCATTCTAAGCGCATTTCAGCAGAGCAAACACGGAGCTCCCGACCGGACTGACTATCTGGCCGCCATCTTCCTCCGACCTGCACACAGCCTGTTCATCCCTACTTTGAGACCAACAACCGATAAAGATTTATTTCTGTATTCTCATCTGGCACATATGCTGAGGCTCACTTGTAGATGCTAATAAACATCTGTTATTCAGCGCCAGGACATCTTTGGGTAATCGTGCGCTTTACAAATACACCTGTTATGTTATGTTAATCCTTCAGGTACCATGCTCAAGCTCAGACGTAGACACGATGGATGGAGAAGCCTCCGTGGTTTCTGAAAGGGAAAGAACTGCTCATGCAGATGATTAAGGACCCTGCGTTTGCCCTGTAATAAGTATTCAAATAATCAGATTTGCTATCCCCAAATTTAGATTAGCAGATGGAGTACACAGTCAACCAACCACACACAACACCAAACATAGCACAAGCAAACCTCTCGTGCACTCAGGTTATATTGAGCTGTTATGTTTGTACAAGTTGATTCAATGGCCATTAGCATGCTACGGTCTACTACGCATGGCGCGAAAAATCTTACCCTTAATTCCTACCCAATCCTAAAAGCTTCTCATTCAGGGCCTTGTGTTGTCGCGATTGGATTACGGCCATGCCCTGTATCTCGGTGCCCCTAATAAAGTGACAGCAAAGCTTCAGGTTGTACAAAACACCGCTGCCCGGCTTCTGACGGGCACCAACAACCGTTGCTCAGCCAAACCAGTCCTTAGGTCACTTCATTGGCTGCCCATAATTGAAAGGGTTCTACGCAGCTTTTATCGATTTTTCGACCGCGTTTGATAGAGTGGACAGAGGTATACTTTGGAAAAAACTTAGCAAAATGGGTATCCCTGATCAGCTATTACGAATATTAATCTCTTTGCACACAGACACCTGGTGCCAGGTCCAAATGGGGAGGGAAAAGGGCTTAACTAGCCCTATCCCGACCCCTAATGGCCTCAAACAAGGATGCCTTCTCGCCCCCCTATTGTTTTCACTTTATCTTAGTGACATGCCTCAATTTTTCCAGCAAGTACGTAATTTTCCACCAAAGGTAGCCTCCCATAATATACATACACTGTTATATTGTCAAGGCGTCGCTTTCCTCAGGATCTGTCGTGAAGTTATAAAGACCCACCTCTCGATACCTCCAATTCCGAATGTAATTACTACACAGAATCTTGGAGTGATCAAGCGGGGGGAAAAGGGAGTTAGGAAGGGGACAGCAGGGAAGGAGATCTGGAAAGGAAAAGTTAGTAACAAAACATTCCGTAAATCTAAATTGGCTTTGGAACCTAGAGCCAAAGCTGAATTATTCTGCAAAAACCTGTTGCTTAATCACAGACACTGAAGATACATTAGACTTCTTGATAATAAATACCAAATCTTTCACAACAACCTTTTCACCATATTGTTATTCTCTTGTGAATAGCGACAAAACATTCTTATCATAATTTTGTTATTCTCTTGTGAATTGCGACAGATTCTCTTTAAGCAAAAACAAAACTCACTCCTTAGTAAATAACCTCTTTACCAAAACTCTGTGAGCAAACCAATACAAAATCACACTGCTATATTTGTCTTCAGATATAGCTAAAACTCCTCTTGACCTTTTCTCCCTAAAGACTTTTCAAAGAAAGAGTTGCGCAAAAACAAACAGTTTTAAAAATGAATGCACGCGCTTTCACATACTTTGCACTTTTAAGTTAAACATCTCTTGCCAGCAACTAGATGTAAACGCAGTTTTCAAAGAGCAAATATATCAATGATTTCACACTTCTGTGCTTTTAATTATTCCTCATAACATAAACTATTAGTTTTATCAAATATGAATCAAGAAAGTATACTCAAAGGACTTTAGCGCCGAGAACTAGGATTGATAAGTCCTACCTGTAGAGTACGACCTACTCTACTACCTTTGAAGGACAAACGTCCCCGAAATGGCTCTTCCAACCGATGACCTTGCACAAGGAGCAAGCTGGATACTGACACGCCCCTTGGAAACGATCCTCAAGGCCTCCGATGGAATCCTTCGTCAAAAACAGCTGAGACTCTGCAAATGGGAGAGGGAGCAAGAAGAGAACACAGCCACTCCCCAGACGATTCCAGAATAGTGAGCACAGGAGACAGGGCGCGGTCGCGTAAGCCAACGTGCTTACGGCGCCCACGTTTGCGACCGGGCTACCAAACCTCACGCATTACGCGTGAGCATGCCAAACCTCACTCATTACGCGTGAGCATGCCAAACCTCACTCATTACGCGTGAGCATGCGATTAGGCGGAAACATAGCAAACAGCAGCCAAAGGACAGGAAAACCTGCACAAACCTACAAACAGGGATGCAACTTAACAGCACAAGCAGGTTTAAAGCACATCAGCCACCAACGCCCTCCCAAAGAGGACTGATGCATTTTGCCACAAGGGCAACTCCGAATGCAGAGTGGGGCGGGCCCTAGACCACAAGCCACCCTAGCCCTGACATTACACCCCCCTCCCAAGAGTGGTCTAGGGCCCGGCTTTAGAGGGTGGAGGAGGTGGAAACGGCGCACCAAACGCGGGGCATGAACATTCGCAGCCGGCTCCCAGGAATCATTTTCAGCACCGTATCCCTTCCAGGAGACAAGATACCACAACCTGGAACCCCGACGTCTAGAATCCAAAATGTCTCGCACCTCATACTCCCAATTACCATGAACCAAAATCGGAGCTGGACGGGGAGCCAGATTCTGAGTAGCAGGTTTAAGGAGGGAAGTATGAAACACTGGATGAATTCTTAAAGACTTAGGCAACAACAACTTGAATGTCACAGGGTTCACCTGTCGAAGAACTGGGTAAGGACCAATGTACTTAGGTTGAAACATGCTTTTGTGCTTGAAGTTCAAGTTCTTGGTAGACAACCAAACTTTATCCCCAGGGGCATACACAGGACCTGAACGATGTTTTTTGTCATATTGCTCTTTGTATCTCTTCTTGCTTTGCAACAAGCGCTCCTGAATTTGACGGTGAATAGCTTGCATGAGTTGTACAGAGTCTCTAACTGCTGGTACACCACCATCATCTTTAGCCATAGTCAATGGTATGGCGTTAGGTTCATAGCCATAGAGTGCCTGGAACGGAGAGGAACCGGTTGATGAATGTGGCGAAGTGTTATACGCAAATTCAGCAATCCAAAGCAAATCCAACCAAGATTTCTTAGAGTCCGTAACATAACACCTCAAGTATTGTTTCAAAGTTTGGTTCAGTCTTTCAGTCTGCCCATCAGTTTGGGGGTGATAACTAGTGGACATGTTGGAGGTGATGTGTAGATCTTTACACCATTGCTGCCAGAATTTGGAAGAGAATTGAGACCCTCGATCCGAAAGCAATACTGAAGGCAGTCCATGTAAGCGCACCACATGTCGCAGAAATATTTGTGCTAACTGTCCCGCAGTGGGTAGCTGTTTACAAGGGATGAAATGAGCATATTTGGTTAAACTGTCCACAACCACTAGAATTACAGTATGGTGTTGAATTGGTGGTAGATCAGTAATGAAGTCCAAAGAAATATGTTTCCATGGTTCAGTTGGTGTCGGTAGAACCTGTAGAAAACCTTTAGGCTTAGTGTGATCGGATTTAAATCTTGCACAGATCTCACAATCATTAGCCATTTTCAGCACATCCTTTTGCAGCGTTGGCCACCAAAACATCTTTTGTATTTTCTCCACAGTCTTCCGAGGGCCTGGATGCCCGGCCATAGGATGTGAATGTAACCAGTTAAACACAGTTTCTTGTAATTGCAAAGAGGGCAGATAAACTTGTTTTCCATGGAAAGGTATCCCTTCTTTGATGGTTTGGTTAGCATTGGAGTTCAACCATGATTTCCACAGAGAAGAAGGAAAGTTTTCATGAATATTCTCCAAAAATTGGTCTGCCGAAAGTACATTAATTACTTTGCCTGGGTCGATTATTGGTTGAGGAGTTCCTTCAAAGCGATGCAAAGAAGAGTCTTTTCTGGACAGGGCATCAGCTTTCTTGTTGTCTTGGCCTGGACGGAAGGTAATTATGAAGTCATATTCGGCAAAGAACATCATCCACCTGAGTTGTCTCGGGGTCAACATTCTGGCTGAGCTCATAAACTGTAAATTTCTATGATCAGTGTACACGGTTACAGTAAATTTCGCTCCCATTATGTAATGTCTCCATTCTTTAAAGGCTTCTAGAATAGCTAATAGTTCTTTTTCAGCTATTACATAATTTTGCTCTGCGGGATTTAATTTTCGAGACATGTAGGCAACCGGATGCATTTGTCCAGTGGTGTGATGTCTTTGAGAGAGGATGGCTGCTATAGCTACATCAGAGGCGTCAGCTTCAATGATAAAGGGTTCCTCCACATTGGGATGCATGAGAACTGGAGCTTCAGTAAAGGCCTTTTTTAACTTCTGGAATGCAAGTTCAGCTTCTGTGGACCATTCAAAGTTCACCTTCTTTCTCAACAATCGTGTGATGGGAGCTACTACAGCAGAAAAGTGATCAATGAAGCGGCGGTAAAAGTTTGCAAATCCCAAAAAGCACTGAATGTCTCGAACAGATGTCGGAGTGGGCCAATCAGCAACAGCCTTGATCTTTCTGTCTGTCATTTTCATGCCAGTTGGAGTGAGGAGGACTCCTAAAAATTCAACTTCATGAACATGGAAATCACATTTAGATAATTTGCAGTACAAATTATGAGATTGCAGGGTGCTCAAAACCTTTTTGACGTGACCTTCATGTTCAGCTTCAGAATCTGAGTAGATCAAAATATCGTCTATATAGACAATAACAAAGAGATCTAGAAACTCTTTCAAGGCATCATTCAAAAAAAACTGAAAAGCAGCTGGTGCATTACACAGCCCGAATGGCATCACCAAGTACTCAAACAATCCATATCGGGTTTTGAAAGCAGTCTTCCATTCATCCCCTTGCCTGATACGAACCAAATGGTAGGCTCCTCTGAGGTCCAACTTAGTGTAGATTTTTGCCTTTTTAACTTGGTCCAATAGAACAGGGATGAGAGGCAATGGGTACTTATTTTTGACTGTGATTTTGTTCAACGCCCTATAATCGATGCAAGCCCTCAATTCCCCATTAGCTTTCGGAATGAAAAATAAAGGAGACGCTGCCGGAGACTTGGAGGGGCGGATGAATCCATTTTCAAGATATTGATCGAGATATTGTCTTAGATGTTGATTCTCTTTTTCAGATAAAGCATAAATGCGACAATTTGGTACACTAGATCCAGGTACAAGATCGATTTGACAGTCATAGCTTCGATGAGGAGGAAGGATGGCTGCCTTAGCTTCACTGAAAACTTCTGCGAAGTCCTTGTAAACTTTTGGTAACAATGTTTCTTTTTCCTCAGCTGTGGCCAATTGACTCAGAATTGGTTTTGAGATATTGAGACAAGACGAATGACAAAAATCAGATAGGAAAACCAGTTCTCTCTTTCGCCAATCTATGGTTGGATTGTGTAAGCAAAGCCAAGGCATTCCTAAAATGAAACCATACTGGGGTGCTTGGATCACATCAAACTGAAGCTCTTCCTTATGTACCTGTTGCTTAGCATCTTCGCAGAACAGAGCAACTTTAGATGTTTGCATGGTTACTGGACCTCCAGCTAGAATTTTTCCATCCACAGCTTGCACTATTTCTGGAGTCTCTTTTTGTTCACAGATGATTCCTAAACGCTGGGCTGTTTCTAAATCTACAAAATTTCCTGTAGCTCCAGAATCGACTAAAACTTCCATTTGGCATGTTTCATGAATTAACCTGATTTGTACAGCTAACCTGAAGTGAGCTTTGTAGTTAGAAACGCATGAGTTCACAGAAGGGAAGGCAATAGTACCCAAGAGATCTCCCTTCAAACATCTTGGGCCAGTTAGTTTTCCGATTTTGGATCTGTTTTTTCCAGAGCAGCTGATTTACTAGAGTTAGGAAATTTTCCCTTTGGTTTCGTTAAACAGTCCTTCACGAAGTGACCTTTTCGGCCACAATAAAGGCATTGTCCATTCTTTCGACGATTATCTTTCTCATCTTTAGACAATGGTTGTCTTAAAGTTCCTATTTCCATTGGCTCTGAACCAGTTTCAGAATTTGCAAATTGAGGCCTAGATTTAGCTTCTGATCTCCAACTTGGTTTATCCGTTCTTTTTTTATCTGATCTCCGTTCAGAGAGTCTATGGTCTAAGCGCAGCGTAAGATTAATCAATTCAGAGCAAATTACAGGTTGGGGATCAATTTGTGCCAGAACATCTTTTAGATCGTCCTTTAAACCTTGATAAAAGAGAGCTGCTCTTTTTTCCTCTGGCCAAGAAGTTTCAGCGATTAATCTGTTGAAATGAGACAGATAAGAAACAAGGTCCCTATTGCCTTGTTTCAATTGAAGTAGTTCTCGATCAGCGGACAGAGTAACAGTTCTGCGATCAAAAACTTTTTCAAATTCCTCCACAAATCGTTTCCAATTGTAAAGCAAAGTGTCATCTTGTCTGACCAAAGGAACTGCCCAGTTTGCGGCATCTCCGGTCAAGTAGGAAATTAAAAACGCAATTTTAGACTGTGGGGTTGGAAACGCAGTAGGTCTACAAGCAAAATGCAACTCGATCTGAGTCAAAAAAATTTGCACCTTGGAGGGGTCCCCAGAAAAACGTTCAGGAGCTGCCAAAGGAATTTGAGGGGGCACAGTAACAGCTATGTTTGTATTTCCCCTACTAACACCAGTTTCTTGAACCTCTTCCGGAAGGGGAGTATTCTGTAATTGAATATTTTCTACTTTAGCTGCTAACAAAGCAGTTACATCCATGGTTTCCTTTAAATCTGCTTGAATACGCATGATTGCAGACATTAAGTCATTGATGGTGGTCATTATGACTTCACGTACAGACCAGGAGGAAAAAATAATTCGTGGGCTCACTATTCTGTCAAGGCGTCGCTTTCCTCAGGATCTGTCGTGAAGTTATAAAGACCCACCTCTCGATACCTCCAATTCCGAATGTAATTACTACACAGAATCTTGGAGTGATCAAGCGGGGGGAAAAGGGAGTTAGGAAGGGGACAGCAGGGAAGGAGATCTGGAAAGGAAAAGTTAGTAACAAAACATTCCGTAAATCTAAATTGGCTTTGGAACCTAGAGCCAAAGCTGAATTATTCTGCAAAAACCTGTTGCTTAATCACAGACACTGAAGATACATTAGACTTCTTGATAATAAATACCAAATCTTTCACAACAACCTTTTCACCATATTGTTATTCTCTTGTGAATAGCGACAAAACATTCTTATCATAATTTTGTTATTCTCTTGTGAATTGCGACAGATTCTCTTTAAGCAAAAACAAAACTCACTCCTTAGTAAATAACCTCTTTACCAAAACTCTGTGAGCAAACCAATACAAAATCACACTGCTATATTTGTCTTCAGATATAGCTAAAACTCCTCTTGACCTTTTCTCCCTAAAGACTTTTCAAAGAAAGAGTTGCGCAAAAACAAACAGTTTTAAAAATGAATGCACGCGCTTTCACATACTTTGCACTTTTAAGTTAAACATCTCTTGCCAGCAACTAGATGTAAACGCAGTTTTCAAAGAGCAAATATATCAATGATTTCACACTTCTGTGCTTTTAATTATTCCTCATAACATAAACTATTAGTTTTATCAAATATGAATCAAGAAAGTATACTCAAAGGACTTTAGCGCCGAGAACTAGGATTGATAAGTCCTACCTGTAGAGTACGACCTACTCTACTACCTTTGAAGGACAAACGTCCCCGAAATGGCTCTTCCAACCGATGACCTTGCACAAGGAGCAAGCTGGATACTGACACGCCCCTTGGAAACGATCCTCAAGGCCTCCGATGGAATCCTTCGTCAAAAACAGCTGAGACTCTGCAAATGGGAGAGGGAGCAAGAAGAGAACACAGCCACTCCCCAGACGATTCCAGAATAGTGAGCACAGGAGACAGGGCGCGGTCGCGTAAGCCAACGTGCTTACGGCGCCCACGTTTGCGACCGGGCTACCAAACCTCACGCATTACGCGTGAGCATGCCAAACCTCACTCATTACGCGTGAGCATGCCAAACCTCACTCATTACGCGTGAGCATGCGATTAGGCGGAAACATAGCAAACAGCAGCCAAAGGACAGGAAAACCTGCACAAACCTACAAACAGGGATGCAACTTAACAGCACAAGCAGGTTTAAAGCACATCAGCCACCAACGCCCTCCCAAAGAGGACTGATGCATTTTGCCACAAGGGCAACTCCGAATGCAGAGTGGGGCGGGCCCTAGACCACAAGCCACCCTAGCCCTGACATATATGCAGACGATATTATCATATTAGATCTAACTCCATTTGGTCTACAAAACAATCTCCAGGCACTGCATAAATACACAGAGGAAAACTACTTAATCCCTAACATCATTAAAATAAAAATAGTCTCGTTTTCGGGGAGGAAAAAGAGCCCAAAATATTGCTGGACCCTCAGGGAGAAAAGGTGGAAGAGGTAAAGGAATATACCTATTTAGGCAGAATTTTTTCCAATACTCTACAAAATTGGCCACAGATTGTGAATTTGACCAGGAAATCCGATGTACATGCGGGAGCTCTTTCAAGGTTATACGCAGCCTCGGGACACAGGCCCTGCTCTTCCCTGCTTAAGGTGTACAGTGTCAAGATACCACCAGTACTATCATATGCCCTGGAATATATTCCTATAAATCAATGGAGCTTCCTAGACCTAAAAGAAGGGAAAATACTACGGAGATTAATGAAGGTGTCTCAGGCTGCTCCAGTACAAGCTCTCCGCCTCGAGTTTTCACTAACTAGCTCTTATTCTCGAGGAATCGCTAATATTATCAGGTGGCCGTACAATCTCCTACATGCGGAGGAAGGAACTCTCCGATCCCTGCTCAAAACAGAGACCTTTGATCCAGACTCGTCTAAACACGTATTTTTTAAGAACATGTCAATAGCTTTTAAGCTAGCAGAAACTAACATCAATTTGCTGCTAGCTTGGACACCAGCCCAGTTGAAGCTCTTTTTAAAACATTACACTCCAAGATTTAGTTTCGAACTTGACTCTTTGCATTGCTCTAAACTAACTGTATATAAAAATTTGAATCAATAACATTTAAGAAACCTCAGCAGTATATTGCTTTTAACCTAAATCATGGTGTCAGGAGAGCAATCGTTCTGCTCCGGTTCGGCATATTACCTGTCAAAGCTGTAACATCTAAATGGCATTTAAAGGAAAGCTCGATATGTAACTTGTGTAATGGCGGAGAGCAGGACTTAGAGCATTTAATGTTTGTATGCCCAAATCCTAAAGTGGTAATGGCAAGGAAAATGTTTTTGCAATCTATATACGTCAAATGTAGAATTAACTCAACAAAGGAACTGATCATTTTATGCAAATTTCCCCCAAATGAATTTGTTTGTCATAAAATTTACAGATTTTTAAAACCATTTTTAACTTTGTATTAACATGAGAAATCTTAAATGGTGTAAAAACTGAATTTTATGCTTAAAACATTTGTGGTCCTCAGTTGAGTACCAAAGCAAATAAAAATAAATAAACTTGTAAAAAAACTTGAAAGGGTGCAGTTTAAGGCCCTTTGCACTGCCCATAAAATCCTGCATGGCAAGGCCCCTTCCATCCTAAAGGACCTCGTCCTCCCTTATAAAACCAACCGATCTCTCCGGTCCACTCACCTTCATTTGACTTCAATACCTAGGATTAAGAGGGCACGATCCGGTGGCCGTCTTTTTTCCTACAACGCCTCAAAATTGTGGAACGCACTGCCATTAGACATCCGGGCTCAGCCTAAACTCCTCTTGTTTGGCAAACTTCTGAAGACTTGGCTGCTCCCTTAATTTATTCCCAGCACTAACCATCTGCGTTCTATCTTCAGCGCTGGGACGCTCACGGGCAGCCATGCGCTCTACAAATCTCTAAACATAAACATAAACATAAACATTTCCCATGTTAGACTAATGTTCTGATTTGTTAACTTTGCCTCAAATTGTAAAGCGCTCTGATATCCTTCGGGATCAAGTTTGCGCTATATAAAACTTAAAATAAATAAATAAATATTCAAATCTATCACTTTTATTAAGTAATTCACAGGGCAGTGGTATATTGTGAGATACATGTCAAAGCTTACATGTGTTAAAGAAATACAAACTTTTACATTTTGAAGAGACTATCATATTTGACATAATGTTTGTTGTATGTTTCACATAGCAAACATTTTCAGGGCTCGGCTTGTGCATAGGCTCTAAGGGCCAAGCTAGAGCCTTAGCTCGGTTCTCCCTGTTAATTTGTTTTCTCGTCCCCCTCTACCCCCAAAACACACCACTCAATTTCAGTTTACAAGACAGTAGAAAAAACATTTAGATGTCCTATGTTGAAATTGAAGAGGTACTTAAGAGGTGCCTTTTCAGTGGCCTCTTATGCTGTGACTTTGTGGGCCAAAGGTCATGTTTGGGTGGGCCTGGCCCACCCGGTCCCCTTGCTATAACCGGGCATGGTAATAACTGTTGAAAACTCGTATGTAATACATTAGTGATGTCGTCTCTGTTTACACCTCACGTTTTACTTCATCTTTCATTCCTTAAGTGTGTTTCTGTACGCTCTTACGTGACTTAGTATTCTTGCATACAGCATAGTGTGAAATGAGTTGCTTTGATGTATATGGATAAGTTTAGATTATGGGTGAGTGTTCACAAGACATAAAAAAATTATATATAAAGGAGGGTCTAGGGGACAATATTTATAGACCAACTGAACTCCACACCCCTATTTACAGACAAATATAACTACGGTGAGAAAGTCAGTCTAAAGAGTGACGAAAAAACCTCAAATGCTCAAAATGAACTTCTCACCAGGTCGACATAGTTTGCCCCAACACTGGCGTGAGAAAAGTCTCCATCAGCCCACCCATTTGGCGGAGCATCGTCATCTGGAAGACTAAGAGAGGAGGGTCAGATGTAGCCAATGTTGCTCAAAGGCTAACAGGAATGGATACTTGACCCGATGCTCTCAGAAATTCTCAGCCACAGTTGTTGTTCAAAATATGGGACCACTGATGGAGTGCAGTTCAGGTGATAAGTGTGTGTGGGATAAAAATGACTAAGAGGACAAAAAATATGTTTATTAAGTATTGTCCTAATGCCATGAATAAAAACCGCCTGATAGTTATGAAAAAATTAACTATCTCCTGGCAAATAGTGAGGTCGACATGTTTCAGCCGTGCGGCCAAATTGCCCGGCTTTCTTCAGGACCTAGATGATGTTAATTGCTACTGCAGGAAAAACAATGATAAGTGAAGTATATTATACATCTAATTTTTCCTAAAGAAGTAAATAGATCAGTGGTGTATTACCACCCTACCAGGTACAAATCCAATGTATACGAGGATGAGATCTATCTCTTCATTCCTGGAATAAAGAAAGGGGTTTTATTACAAACCAGGTAAGACCAGTAATGGCGAATAGAAGTACTCGGAGCATAGAGGTAAAGAGGTAAAAAAAATCGATTACCCTTTGTGATCGACTGCACCCATTCATAGTATGACTCTAATAGGGCAATAGTAATTTCAAGAAAATAGTAAGTACTCACCCAGCTTTCTGTGGGAGTAGGCCTCCCCTCACCCAGCAACTGCTCGGTGGTTGAGGCCCCGCTCTATCTGTAGGTAAAATAAGGAAACAAATGGTAATGGCATCATCCATCTTATGTCCCCCTATTTTACTCAAAATCAAATTATTAAAAACTGAAATTCAAAAGACTAAGACCGTACCATTCAACACCATGTGAGACACCAGGCTGGCGCTTCAGCGTCAATAATTAGTATAAAGCAGTTTCTTAATGTTGTGTTTTGCTTTATATATTATATTATATTCAACATACAAGGTTTTTGAAGAAGAGAGACAATGTGCCAGGTATACGCAAACCACACTCTCACTGAAGTACCCCAAATTACTAAAGATGTGGCTCAAAATTGGAGCAAAGTAACCCATGAAGAAGGATGTTATTTCATGAGTATGGCTGCCGCTCTGAACCCCGAGACTCTATGGCATGACCTAGTGGACGTTTTTGCATCCGGGCTCTGGTTTGGCGCATGCGCAGTCCTGGACGGCATACGCCACGCCCCCCCCATCGGCACTGACATGGCGGGAAGGCGAAGGCTACTTATACCCGGGTCTTCCCCTGTGCACGCCACCAGCTGCTCCGCGCCCTGACCAGGCGCTGTACGTGAGGATAGGTTTGGACGGCCTGGACCGCACGCCGCCAAGGTAAGCAGTATGCGAATTTCCATTTTTCGCCGATGCCTCGAATCACGTTGTCGACGCGCTGGCAACGTGTGCATCATCTCCCTTAGGCAGACCCTGGTCTCCGCAGTCATGTTGGACGCTAGTGCTACCTTTATGCCACTTTTTAACAAATGACGGAAGGCGCACTTAATGGAATATTACAGAGACGATGATTTGAGTCCAAAAGTTATCTTCTTTATTGTGGTTATTATACCAGGTAAAACAAAACAGCCAACGCGTTTCGTTCCGATGTCGGAACTTCGTCAGGGCATGAACTATAAGATATAAGTTCTTTCACGGAAGGTTGTCAAGGTATCCAGAAGTGCACGGGAGCAACATCAAGGATGGACCATGTAGATGTACTTGCCCCAAGTATAATTCGCTTATACGAGAAGTGGTTTAAACAGTAAGAAAAGGTATCCTTTCTTGCTCATTAAAAAGATAATAAGTCTTGAAAGGCTGAGGGGAGAGAGTATCAAAATTTTGCCAAGATGAGTTCCTGCACGTTCAAAAAGTTCATGTGACATGTAACAATCTTGGGTGGTATGTGGGGACCCAAGGGACGAGTAGATCCTCTCTCAAGTAGTAATGCGAGCAAGTGCCAAGGATTCACTCTCCATGTGGTATAACGGGTCTTGAGCAATTTGTAGAGGCCCAGAGGACGAATAATTTCTTTCTTAGTTAGAGATGCGGGCTCCGTAGGAAAATGCGCAGAATTCCTGCATGCTAACAGGAAGAACATGGCGGGAGGGCGATGGCTGCTTATACCCGGGTCTTCCCCTGTGCACGCCACCAGCTGCTCCAGGTGCTGTACGTGGGGGTAGGTTTGGACGGCCTTGACCGCGCGCCGCCAAGGTAAGCAGTATGCGAATTTCCATTTTTCGCCGATGCCTCGGATCACGTTGTTGACGCGCTGGCAACGTGTGCATCATCTCCCTTAGGCAGACCCTGGCCTCCGCAGTCGTGGTGGACGCTAGTGCTACCTTTATGCCACGGTTCATGTGGGGTACAGTGATTCTTCCCGGCGGATGCTGCTGTGCTGGTGGTTGGGGCCTACTCCGTTCCCCTCCCTCTGCAGGTTCCTACTAGCGGGGGTCGGGTGCGGGTGATGTCCTGGTCGGCAGGCTGGCTGCTTCTACCGGGGATATACGGCCTCAGCGATTTCTGTGTGCCTATGGTGCTACTACCATCTTCACGCTGAGCAGGTATGGGGCTATATGTGAGGTGGTCACCTGCCTGAGCGTTTCTCAACGAGCACCTTGAGCTCCGTGAGCCCGGTCCTTTTACACATATCCCCTTTTGTTCCTTCTTAGATAAGCCCCCTGCATGGCATCTTCTTCTCCCCTAGGTACCATACCGGATTGTGCCGGTCCCACGGGAGCAGTCTGCGGGGCACCTTAGGGAAACTCCTAGGGTAAGCATCAAGCCCTTCCTTCCATAATTCGTAACGTCTTCGTCCTCAGTCTCAATTGAGATTGTCACTGCAACTATGGGTATTTTGCATCCACAAAGCCCTTTTTGTCACTGTTTTTAATGTTTTATGTTTGTGTGTACAGAGTAGAGTACTTGCGAACTAGTAAGCAATAGAGCATTGCACTTACCATATTCCTCTGTTGCATGTAGTTATTTTTTCTAGGTCGCATCACTAGAGTAGGACCATTCGGCCTGCCCATTTACTGACCTACAAGATGAGGTTGTAATTTATACTACTTGTATATATTTTTTCACTGTGTAGTACTGAGCACTTAGGTCCAGAAGAATTGCCATGACGGCTAGAAACATGTGGACCTGACCTGAGGGTTGTAGATATTTTGCTGTGAATCTTCACCGGTATATATCTCCCATCCCACCCTTTTTTTTTTTTTTTTCCAAAACCTTTATTGCTCCTTTTAGTCTTACACAGCATCTGGCCTACAACCCAACGGGCCGGCCGCTACACCATTGCTGAAATAGTCTCATTATTGGAAAAGTCTGTATACTTGTTGCTGTTTCCGTGGTTTGGTTATTTCGCACTTTAGTAAAGGCGCATCATTCACAAGTAATGTACTAATTTGAATAGGTTTGTTTTTTTGTTTTTTCAACAATAAACAACGTAAAAAATCAACAAAGAAATCACAGGTAGGTCGTCACGTGCTGAAGTGAGTCCGCATACATTGTGCTGTGCTAAGTTTCTGACAAATTACTCTACATTTAGGTCTGCAAGGTCATACATACTATTTAGTACTAATGATAGATGTACATGGAAATTCCTACGGGGTACTTGCCCTGTTTGTCCCTCCGTTTCAACCCTCCCGTCTCCCACGGTCTCCCACAGTCCTTACCCCTACCCCCACTCAACCTCTTCTTGGGATCGCTAATCGTCCTCCCCTTCCTCATCAGATGATAGTGGTTCGTCCTCAGGTAAGGGTTCGCAAATGTCACCCCGGTATTTGTTCCACGGGGTCCAGATCTTATTCCATTTTCTCGGGCAGGCCCTGCTAGCATACACCTCCCTTTCCGTGACCATTACCCTGTTCATATTCTCACACCATTGTGTTCTCGTCGGCACCTCTGTCGCCCCCCATTTCTGTGCTATGTCCCTTTTAGCTATGACCATGCCCAAGGTGACCCATTGTAGACCATGTCTGGACAAATCATTGGGTTCCCACACATTAAGTAAGCATTTTCGTGGTTCAGGGACCAGGCAGGTCCCCACAGTCTGTGATATGGTGCGTAATATACGTCTCCAGTATTCTTGAATGCGTGGGCAGTCCCATAACGTGTGGAAGAATGTCCCTTCCTCCCCACACCCTCGGAGACAAAATGGGTGTTGCGCGCGGTGTATGAGGTGTAGTGTCGTTCTAGTATAATATACTCTGTGTAGAATTTTGAGCTGTATGAGCCGGAATTTAGCTGAGATACCTACGTCTTTGGGCGAAGCAACAGCTTCATTCCACTCGGTTTCATCCATAGCTGCCACGTCCCCCTCCCACTTTTCCTTAAGTTTGTCCATGGGATCCGGCAAATTGTTGATTAACTTACGGTATGTGAGCGAGGTTGCTCGCTCTGGCATATAGTCTGTAAGGAGGTGGTCTTCAAGCGGTGAGGCCTCTGGCACCTCCGTCTCTGGGGGGATGACTGTAAGCAGCGCGTGCCGAATCTGGGCATATCGGAATTCTTCTCGTGGCCCTAGCTCATATTGTTCTCTCAGTCGTGCAAATGGAATCACCGTGCCCCGTTCCCACAAGTCTCCCACCGTGGACAGGCCTATCACATCCCAATGGGAGAAGCCCTTGCTATTCCGTAAGTTCCCTAGCAACCGGGAGTCCCACAGGGAAGTAAGTTTAGTTATTCTCCCTTTCCATCCCAGTGTCGTCAGCGCCCTGTGCCATATCGCCGCTGTGAGTTTTGTGGGTCCCTTCAGTTTGCGTACTACTCGTTGGTCGTACAAGGGGGCCAGTAGGGTACTTTTTCCTAATTGTGTCCTGTCTGCTCTGAATGCTGGGTCATTTTGGGGGGCGTGGATCCACTGATTTATGATTTTCAGCTGCGCTGCCCAGTAATACAATTTCAGGTCTGGCAGTGCAATCCCTCCATCATACCACCCTTTGTGCAGTTTGGCCTGCGCGATGCGGGCCGGGCGGTTACTCCACAGGAGACTCGCCACCAACGCTGACACTTTCCTAAAGTAACCTGGTTCCACCGGGTACGGCGTATTCTCCAGGATGTATAAGAAACGGGGCAGTGACATCATTTTGTACAATGCTGCCTTACCCAGCATCGTTAGGGGCAGTCCGGCCCAGAACCCAACGTCCTGTTTAAGCCGTTCTATAGGTGGCTTCAGGTTTTTCTGTGCAAATTCTACCGGGTCCTTGGTGACATATATGCCCAGGTATTTAAAGGATGAACCGGCTTCGGTCAAGGGGCAATGAGCACTCAGTGTCGGGCCCGGTCCCTTCAGAACATAAAGTTCCGACTTATTCCAGTTCAGCGTATATCCCGAGACTTTTCCGTGTTCATCACACAGAGTCAGAAGCGCTGGAATGCTATGTTCCGGGTCAGTGAGGTAGATTAGCATGTCGTTTGCGTATAGGGAGACGCGGTCCTCCCCTCCCTCAACCCAGGAAATCCCTCTAATCAGTGGGGTAGACCGTATCAGGTGTGCTAATGGTTCTAGGGCGATTGCGAAAAGCAGTGGTGACAGGGGGCAACCCTGTCGAGTACCTCTTCCCAAGGGAAATGTGTGCTAGATATGGCCATTCGCTACCACCTGTGCCACCGGTCTCGCATACAGCAATCTGACCCATGCTATGAATTTGGGTCCAAACCCTAAGTGTGACAGGACCTCAAACAGGTAATTCCATTCGACCAGATCAAATGCCATTTTTGCATCGAGGGCCAATATAACCGCTGGTTCGAGAATCGAATCCGCTCTCGCCAACACTCCGTGCACTCTACGCAGATTCAGTGCCGTGTTTCTGTGCGGCATGAACCCGGACTGGTCGGGATGTATGAGGTCTGGTAGGTGGGTCATTAGTCGGGTAGCCAGGAGTTTGGCTAGTATTTTAACGTCTGCATTGAGCAGGGATATGGGGCGATAGGAATTGCAATCTTCCGGTGGTTTCCCAGGTTTAGGTATCGCGATGATGGTCGCTACTCTTTGGTCTGGTGGGAGCTCGCCCTTCGATAGGCAATCCGTATACATGGCCAGTAGGTGTCTACTGAGCCTTTCCGACGTGGCCTGATACCACTCTACCGGGATGCCATTTGGGCCGATCGCCTTACCGGGTTTTATCGCTCGTATCGCTATGTGGATTTCGTCCATGGTTATATCTGCCTCTAGTTCCGCTGATGCCTCCGGCTGCAGCCTCGGTGTGTGGATAGGTTCTAGTGCCGCCCTGGCCATTTCCACTGTCACCTCCCTGTCAGACGTGTAAACACCCTCAAAATGGTCAGCGAGTATTTCTACGATTCGCCCCGGGCTCGTGTGCAGTGTACCTCTCCTGTCTTTTACTTGTTGGATACCTCTAGAGCTCCCTCCCTTCTTGTCTAACCAGGCCAACATCCTGCTCGCTTTATCTCCTATATCATAAATTCTGTTCTTTGTTTCCGTTATCTGCCCTCTGACTTGGTGCCGCAAATATTCCGTATACGAGTGTTGTTAGAGGTGCAGTGTGTGGGCCGTGTCCGGCGTGGGGTGTGTTTCGTGTCTTATTGTCGCTTCTCGCAGTGCCAGCTCTATTTCGGCCAATTCGAGCGCTTTTTCCCTTCTATAGCCTGTAAGTGTGGTTATTGCTTGCCCCCTTAACACTGTCTTGTATGCTTCCCACAGGGTCGCTGCCGATTGCACTGACTCTAGATTCTCTTCGAAGTAATGCTTTGTCGCCTTCTTGAGTGCTTTCCTGACTTTGGGCGCCTTGAGCTATGCTGCCTGTATGGGGTAAAGTCGTTTGCGTGTTTTCTCCTGGGTAGAGAGTGTTAAGAGAATCGGGGAGTGGTCTGATATGCCTCTGGGTTGAATGTCTATGGTGTCTACGTGTTGTATGCATTCTCCCAGTGCCAAGAAGTAATCTATCCTCGAAAGACTGTTGTGGACAGCAGAGTGGAAAGTGTATTGATACATGTTAGGGTGGGCATGCCGCCATATATCCACTAGACCCATAGCGGTCAAGAAACGTTGGAAGCGTGAGGGACCCCCGGTGGAGGCTGTGGCTGGGAACCTGTCAAGTGTACCGTCTACATTGGCATTAAAATCCCCCCCAAGTATGATGTCTCCCACCGGAAGGGCCAGTAGGAACTCACCCAGAGCTGGAAGCATGACCGAATGGAGTGCCGGTGGGATATATACCGAGACCACATTAATAAGCCTTCCTTCCCACTGTCCTGTAGGGCCGCAAAGCAACCCTGCCCATCAATCTTCGTACTCAGTGGTATAAACTTTGAGGATTTCTTAAGTAAAATCCCAGTCCCTCGAGATCCTGATGTGAACTCTGAATGCGCCATCATTTTATAGCCTCTTCTATCAGGCGCCTTGGCAGTCCCACCCTGTAAATGAGTTTCTTGAAGGAGTGCTAGAGCCGGCCCCGGTCTTTTCAGTTTAGTGAGTACCAGCCCACGTTTCACCTTGTCTCCCAGTCCCCGTACGTTCCATGTTAGTATGCGAAGGGGTGCACCCTGGGACCTAGGCGCACCCTCTTCCAGACTACGTCGTGAGCAATCTGCCATAGTCCGTCGTGTAGATGTTCATGTGTCCAGTGTGTCCTGCGGTCACAGTGTCCCACCCCTCCCTACTAAGGAAGCAGCGCGGGTACCAGCCAGCACAACCCGACCAATCCTGTAGAACTCTGAAAAACTCAACTAACTTCTCCTCTCCCTTCCCAATCTGAACCTGGAGAAATGTGTAGCCTGTTTCAGTTTGCGGTTTGCAATGAACAGTTAAACAACCCCCCCTCTCCTCCCCCTCCCTGCCTCCCTGCCAGACGGGCTTGGAACTGCCCGCCCCCCCCAACTCAGCAGCGTGCTTTACCCAACCCATAAACAGTACTTGCTTGCTGGGGTGAAGTGTCCTCCAGAGCAGACAGGACCCCTGCCCTCTCCGGTCTCCCCCGGGACAGTGTCCAAGCCGGGTCTCACCCACAAAGCCATGTCATTGTTCATTCCGCTTGGTGCCGGGCGACTATTCCTCCACGTCTTCCGGTGTGTTGGTGTTGTCCTGCGCCTGGGAGTGTGTTGATTCAATTCCACCTGATGCTTGAGATCTCGGTTGGCTGTCTCCGCGTTGGCTCTGGTGTGTTCTATGCGAGCGGCGGGGTAGTCCTACTTGTCGCCATCCATCCAACCATTCGCGCGCCGACTCTGGCGTGTCGAAAAACCAAACCTTACTGTCCGCAACCACTCGCAGCCGGGCCGGGAACAGCATAGAGTACGGCAGTTCCTTGGCTCTCAGTTCCCTCTTGACATCAAGGAAGGTCCTCCTCCGGCGCGCCACCTCCGCAGTATAGTCCGGGAAAAAGGCTACCGTAGAGTTTTGAACCTGCAGCGGCGCTGCCATCCTCACAGCCTGTAGGATCGCATCCCGGTCACGAAAGTTAAAGAGTCTCGCTAGTATGGGTCTAGGGGGGGCTCCAGGCTTGGGTTTTCCCCCTGGAACTCTGTGCGCCCTTTCAACGGAGAAAAATTGCGATAAACCCTTGGGTTTGAGCTGTGTCTTAATCAGGTCTTCCACATACAGATTCATGGCTCTAGTTCCTTCCGATTCCGGGACCCCAAGAATTCTTACGTTGTTGCGCCTGGAGCGCCCCTCCTGGTCGTCCAGCTTCTCTTTCAGTGTCTTATTCTCTGCCGCCACTCGTTCCATTGCCAATTGTAGGTCTGATACGTCTTCAATCAGAGATTTAGTGACCACCTCGACCTGTTTCACTCTTTCTCCCATTTTTTGGAAGTCCGCCCTAAGGAGTGAGACTTCAGTGGCCGTGGACCCCACTGTTGCCTGCACTTGCGCCAGCGCCTTCATCACGTCTTCAAGTGTTGCTTTTTTTGTCCCATCGGTCTCTGGAGTCTTCCCCGTCGATGTGCGCGGTTCTGCCTGGGAGTGCGCCTGTCTGTCATATGCAAATTTCTCCAGTTTAGACTGCGATGTGGCGTTTTTCGGGCCCCTGCCAGCCATATTTCTTTCCGGTACCCTTGTTGTCTACCTTTTCCGTGGCAAGTGATCCCAGGAGGGGGGTGTCTGTGTCCAACAGGTTAAAGGTGGGCCTCAGTGGCGTTGCTCACCCACTTCCACTACTTGATGAATGGGCAGTCAGACCCGAGGCAGTCCCGATGCACCGTGCAGCCTGCCTGACACTCTTCGTTCCACCTTGCCCTCGATCGCTGCCTTCCGCTGTGATCGTGTTGTCTGGTGACGCTTTGCCAGACAACAACTCTAGTGCCTGCTGAGTCTGAGTGGTGTGAAATCAATGTCTCTCCCTGGCCACTGGCAGTTTATGGGCCTTTATACCGGTTTTTGGGCTCCCCGCCCATGCATCCGTTTTTCTTTGGCCCTCGCACCCCAGCTCTTCTCTCTCCCCCCAGCCGTGTGTAAGGGCGAAGTCCGCCTCCTATCAAAATACGTTGCGCTTCCAAATTAGCGCAGAACATCAAGGAAGGTCCTCCTCCGGCGCACCACCTCCGCAGTATAGTCCGGGAAAAAGGCTACTGTAGAGTTTTGAACCTGCAGCGGCGCGGCCATCCTCGCAGCCTGTAGGATCGCATCCCGGTCACGAAAGTTAAAGAGTCTCGCTAGTATGGGTCTAGGGGGGGCTCCAGGCTTGGGTTTTCCCCCTGGAACTCTGTGCGCCCTTTCAACGGAGAAAAATTGCAATAAACCCTTGGGTTTGAGCTGTGTCTTAATCAGGTCTTCCACATACAGATCCATGGCTCTAGTTCCTTCCGATTCCGGGACCCCAAGAATTCTTACGTTGTTGCGCCTGGAGCACCCCTCCTGGTGGTCCAGCTTCTCTTTCAGTGTCTTATTCTCCGCCGCCACTCATTCCATTCCCAATTGTAGGTCTGATACGTCTTCAATCAGAGATTTAGTGACCACCTCGACCTGTTTCACTCTTTCTCCCATTTTTTGGAAGTCCGCCCTAAGGAGTGAGACTTCAGTGGCCGTGGACCCCACTGTTGCCTGCACTTGCGCCAGCGCCTTCATCACGTCTTCAAGTGTTGCTTTTTTTGTCCAATCGGTCTCTGGAGTCTTCCCCGTCGATGTGCGCGGTTCTGCCTGGGAGTGCGCCTGTCTGTCATATGCAAATTTCTCCAGTTTAGACTGCGACGTGGCGTTTTTCGGGCCCCTGCCAGCCATATTTCTTTCCGGTACCCTTGTTGTCTACCTTTTCCGTGGCAAGTGATCCCAGGAGGGGGGTGTCTGTGTCCAACAGATTAAAGGTGGGCCTCAGTGGCGTTGCTCACCCACTTCCACTACTTGATGAATGGGCAGTCAGACCCGAGGCAGTCCCGATGCACCGTGCAGCCTGCCTGACACTCTTCGTTCCACCTTGCCCTCGGTCGCTGCCTTCCGCTGTGATCGTGTTGTCTGGTGACGCTTTGCCAGACAACAACTCTAGTGCCTGCTGAGTCTGAGTGGTGTGAAATCAATGTCTCTCCCTGGCCACTGGCAGTTTATGGGCCTTTATACCGGTTTTTGGGCTCCCCGCCCGTGCATCCGTTTTTCTTTGGCCCTCGCACCCCAGCTCTTCTCTCTCCCCCCAGCCGTGTGTAAGGGCGAAGTCCGCCTCCTATCAAAATACGTTGCGCTTCCAAATTAGCGCAGAATTTCAGTGTGCAGCGGCGAGTGCCGCGAGTCGCGTGTGTGCAGTCCCCTGTATTCCGGGGGGGGGGGGTCAGACAGCGAGCCGTCACGGACGGGCCCTTGCCGAACGGGCACTCCGCCCTCCCCTCACCGTTGTTATTGCTCGCTGCAGGGAGACCTAACTCAGTGCACCAATGCTGTTCCTTCGCCGCCGACGTTCGTTGATTCCTCTCTCCTGTGGTCGATTGGGAACACAGTCACTCGGGGGGGCCAGGGGAGCGTTCCGGTTAATGGTTTCGGAGTGTCATGGGGGGGGGGCGCCGGGTAGCGCGCCCTTCCGGTCGCCCTCTGCCGTGTCGCACTCACTTCCACCCGGCCTCCATTCCTACCGGAGCCCGGTGTTGCAGGATCGATGCAGGCCCCCTGACGACGGAGGTCGTAAGTCCACCTCCCGGCACCCGATTTCAGCCGTCTCTCCTCCGGGTGATTCCCGCTCAGTCCTGGAGCCGGGTTCCTCTGATCAGAGGTTGATTTAGTTCGGATTAATGGTCGGATTGTAGTGGGGTCACTGCCTCACTCACGGAGCCCTGCAGCTATGCGACCGCCATGTTCAGCCGCTAAGCCACGCCCCCCATCCCACCCTTTTTAACCAAGGGAGTCAACCACGCCAATAAAGTTCATTGTGGACTGACCCACCTTTGTTAACCCACCTTCACTTCACGACTACATTTCCTCCTGCCCTCTCACACGCATGCACCATATGGCTGGAACAAAAGATCTCCGATAAAGAGCCTCTTTAAGGGAGCCCGTCAGACATTGCAGCGCCAGTCTGACGAGGAGAAGAACCTATATGATGAAGCATGACACCTAGCTTGCTGGGTGTGTGAGGGTTTTAGTTCCAAAAAGGGAATTTCCCCCCCTTTTCTGTCCTCTACGCTACACACACACTGTTCTTCACATTCCAATCGGGGAACTTTGTACCCTCCTTGTGTCACACATTTCATGAGTAATGTCAGCCATAAACCCCAATCAATATGTAAAACTAAGGTTTAACCTATGGCTTGGATTACACTGTTCCCCATGTTATCATTAGGCTAAAAAGTCCAAAAGGGCAGGACCAGGATTAGAAGTTTAGCAGAAATGAAAGAGTAGAAGTCAAAATTTTTGTGGATCTTAGGCAATGTATACATCATTAGGATTTTGATTAAGGAGGAATTTTGATTCATATTTCCATAACCACCTGTTCTCTTCTCCTGTTTGGATCAATATTTCAAGTTTGTCTACGATCATTTTGGAAAGGTCTTGATCGATTTTGCGGTAGTGATCTTCATTTGCAAGTTGTTGATACATTTCAGGTTTGTATTTCTCTCTCTCCATCAAAACAATCGCTCCACCCAACTGAGAATTAAATCACTGAAGCTGAAAGCAGTGCAAGTTTCCCACAGTGCCAGCTGCTGCGCCATAAAGGTTTTCACACAACAAGCTCATTCAATCCTTAGCCTCTCTGCAGAGCACACAGAGCAATGGTGACATATGTGCCAATTGTAATGAGCTTTTTTTAGGTGAAAGGGTATGAAGGAGATATGCACAGCTGTTGAAATATTGACAGCAGCAAAGCGAAAGAAAATGCTACGTTTACAGGTGTGAGGATAGAGTGGGCGTGTGTGTGTAAGAGACAGAGAGAGAGAGAGAGAGAAGGAGAGGTCATGCAAGGAAGTACATGCAGTATACAGAGCAAAAAGACAATGATGAAAACGAAGGAGATGATGTGTCTAATATGCAGATGGAAAATTTCATTGAGATGTCGTGAGAGGAAGGGTGCAGGTGTGTAACTGAGTGAGAGATGGCAGAGGAAAGTGGTATGAAGGAGAAAATAGGAGTGAATGAGACACGCAAGAGCACTACCCCTTCCATAGACCATAGTCATTTTTAAGTCAGTCTCATTTTCACATTGAAATATTTTCAATCAAGATTCCTGTTATATTCCTACTCCACTTCCAGAAGGTGAGGAATTGAGGAATGTTCAATACTGCAAATGTTTATGGTACAGAGGGTTGGGTGGCTTGGTCAGCAGAACAAAGATGTAGAGAGTGATTTCAATTCTGCAAATGTTGATGGTACGGAGGGTTGAGTGGCTTGGTTGGCAGAGCAAAGATATAGAGGATGACTGTATATTAGGACTGTGGTGGTCCTAATTCCAAAATCTGTTGCCTCCCTATAGGTTAATTCTACAGGCCAGTAGTATTAGGAAGCCTTATATCCCACACAGATGATCACACACAGTAATAGGTTCATGGGTTAGACTGACTGAGATCTAAACCAATAAATTAGGGTGGGCCCGCATTTACGAAACATGACAACTGAGTAATCCCCTATAGTTCCACCAACCCAGCGCACACGCAATGATAACCTAACATTAAAAATCCTGAGTTGGATCCCGCTCTGGTGCAAAACTGCACAAAGGACATGGGAGTATCCTCCCCACCCTCCAACCCCTGCCCTGGGAGGGAACCCTGAAATGTCCCCACCCTTTCCTTAGGGTACTTAAAGGCTTACCTGTAGGTGGGTCCCTAGATTTGTCGTGGGACAAGATTAATTTCAAGACACCACTTCTTCTTTGATCATCTGGCACCCTTGACTTCGCAGGACTTTGCTCTGGGCATCAAGACTGCATCTAGGAAAACTCCTGCTGCTCCTGGTCTGGTCACCCTGCTCGTCTGCTGCAACGTGTTTTCCTGTGCTCCATGCAGGAGCCTTCCAAGGCCTGTGGACATCCAAGACACCTGAAGGAATCTCTCTTAAAGTGAAGGAGTTACTTCCCTGCATCTGCAGGCACCGCAACGAAACTGACCAGCCCACTGATCCCAAGCTCCCATGGACTCCGAAAGGCTTAGCAACACAGGAGGTGGTTCTTCACATCCCTTGAGGCCTGCCCTGTCCTCTCACAAAGGTTTACACAGCATCCCTTGTCAGAGATGCAGGAAACATAACCCTGTGCACCGCGTCGACTTGCTGTTGCAAGGGGCTTGTTGGCTTCCTTCCTCCAAGCTCTTCAGAGTCCAAGTAGCCCCCAGCACAAGCATCTACTGTGACCAAGATCTTTGTCCTCACCTCATCACTTGCACTGTATGCCTGCATCTTTGGTGAGCTGCTCGAGGACCTCTTGCGACTCCAGGGCCTCCGACCTGTGGGTCCTCTTGAGGGTCTTCTTTTGATTTCTGAAGGCTCCCCTGATTTCTTGGGGCCTGCCCTGACTCCGCTGCTTGTAGTGAGTCACCTGGAACTTGCTGGTCCCGACACTGCACCTTCTTTGCATTCCACATTGTTTGCAGTTGCCAAGGCTTGTTGGTGCTCCCGACGGACACCCACCCCTCAACTCTCGACATCCGAGGTGGGACAGCTCGTTAAAGGTTCCTGGTCTTCCACAGCATCGCCTGGTCCTTACAGCTGCAGCTCCAAGGTCATCGTCATCTCCCCCTGCAGCACCTGACATTGTTGGGCATTCAATTCCTTGCCTCCTGGTCACTCCTGAGTGTTATAGACACTGTACCCTCTTCTTGCAGGTACTTCTCACCTTGAATCCACCTTAGGGTTCCACCAGACACTTTCACCTTCTCCACCAGCAGCATCTTCCTGAAGTCTCCCTGTGAGTTTGACGGTGGTTTCCGACACTATTTTGCTCCTATGTACCCGGCTTCCCTGGTGTAGGTATCCTTGTTCCTAGGGTATCCATGGGTGGGATGGCTCTGCAACCTTCTGTTGTCCATGGGATTTCTTCAGGGTCTACTGGGAAGGATCCTTCTTTAAAATTGCAACCGCGACTTACCCCGTGACTTGTATTGAGCCCGCGGTCGTGTTCCCACTCTGCACACAGCCCCTGTGGGGTTCCTGATTACTTATCTCGGATGGTTCCTTGGGTCCCTGACACTTCTACCTCCTCTGGGTATAGTCTAGACTCGAGTCGCGGTTTCCATACCACTATTTTAGTATATGGTTTGGTCTCTCTCTGGTGACCACTATGTATTTGTGCTACTGACCTGTTTCTATTGAAAAGTATTGTGTGCATTGTTTATATCTCTTGCTAGGAGATATCTGTATGTGTTAGTGAGTGTCTTATAAACATTTCATATTTTTATAAATACACTGTGTGGTTCTTTTTCACTTAATGAATACCAATAGGATTATGTTCTGGTAAAACAAGCTGCTTTACACTCCTTCTGGACTAAGCCTGAAGGCAGCTCTCTGCAGCTACCACTTAGAGAGCTTTCTAAGGTTGTCTAAGAGCACTAAAATCACCAGAAGGGTTGTCTGGATTGGTGCAGGGCGCCCACTTACATAGATGTGCATCATATACCAAGCCAGCTTTTCACACGAACGTTATGGATGTATTAGGTAACTGCTCAGAAGGACTACCTACCTTCAGGGGCCTAGGTTACATGTCTACTATTGAATATCTTTTTGTATTGCCAAATCTGGAAGGCTTGCTGCTAACAGGAAAATGTATTGCATCTGGTTTTGGAGATCACAACCCAATTGAGGTTGTACTCTCCTTGGGCGCCAAACCACACAATTTGATGGAAATTGGAGCAAGTAGCCTTGAACCCTCATCGGATGGTCATAGATTATTATGGAAGGCAGTCGCGCCTGCTACTCTCTTCCAGAAAGGTATTAATAAAGAGAATTTCCTAGTTGTTTGGCATGCCTTAGTGAAGAGCATATGGCCCATCCAATGACTATGACCTTTGAACAAATTTGCATACTCATTAAGAAAGAGCCAATTAGACCTATAAAACCCCACAGCAGTAAATCAAAATGGTTTGGCCAGGAATGCTCTACTGCCAACTGCCAACTGCCAACTTTGTAACAATCTTAAAGCCTCCCACAAGAATATGCAGGAAGTGAGAGGTCTACAGAAGACTTATCAGCAAGTAACCGTTGCCAGACAAAAGGACGTTCTAGATCAGCAATGGAATTCCCTAGCCTTGACTGCCAAGATTAAGATAGCAAACTTTTTTGGGCAGCAGCAAAATAAATGGAACAGTTTAAGCAGGGAGAGGGAAAAATTGACTGTAACATAACCAGTGAGGCCTGGGAACAGCACTTTCCAAACTTCTATGCACAAGTCTCCACAGACTCAGAATTTATACTGCCCAAAAATATTACCCCACTAGAGTTAACTCTGTGGGAAGTCAAGGAGGCTAAAAATCTGAGTTTCAGGCGAAAGGCCCTAGATCCCAATGGGGTACAGATTGATCTTTTTAGATATAACCCAGACTTTTGGGCCCGCTGCTATTGAATGTTTTCAATAATTTAGGATACTCTTCCATGCCAAGAACATGTTCAAGTTCAATAATAGTACCAATCTTTGAAAAGGGAAATCGATGGGAGCAAAGCTGTTACAGGCCAATCTCATTAATTGACACTGCACTAAAATTTATGAGAAGGGCCTTTTACAATCAGCTCAAAGAATGAGCAACTGAGAAACCAATTTTTACCAATGTCAGTAAGACTTCAGATCAAAGATTTGCATGGTAGAGAAATGTCTCCATCTTAACCTATTGATTGGCAAATATACGAGAGCACAAAACTCCCCAATATATCTGGAATTCAAGGAACTGACCACATCGTTCAATAGTATAAACCATTTGAATCTGTGGTCTACCCTTTTAACCCTTGGTTTGGATGCAGCACTAGTGCACTTTATAGCCTATTTGCACAGAGACATGAAAGCCAGAATAAGAATACATTCTGAAGGGGAGGTGTCTGGGGCAATTGGCATTGTTAGGGGAGTAAGACAGGGCTGTGTTTTAGCTCCGCTTTTATTTATTTTATACATAAATGATCCTCACCCATTTATATTTACTACTATCCCAGATGTGCCCAAAGATACTGGCTCCTTCCTGCCCTCACTGTGGTATGCTGGTGATGCAGTTTTAATAGCATGTACCCCAAGGGCCTTACGACAGTTAGTGTATGGATTAGTAAATTTTATGAAATCCCTGGATTTATACATCAATTTGAATCAATCTTACATAATGATCTGTGGGCCGAAGAAATTGAACCTGGAAACACTTACGGTGGGAGAGGCCTCTCTAAGGAATGTATGACGTTACTACGACATACATTACCACGCAGTAGGTTACAATGCGGACATTACATCGTCCGCGTTGCTACCACGCATGGTTTTACATCGCAAGTAATTTCTACGACTTTCACTAGATGGTGCACTAGACTTAGGAATAGTATAAATTACTAATCCTACTCCAGTTAGCGTAACAGTAGGGAATGTGTTGGATTTAAAATCCAACACATTCCTTGGTGTTGTGGGCCATCTAGCGCAAGTCGTAGAAACAACTTGCGAAGTAATGCCATGTGTGGTAACAACACGGATGATGTAACGTCCGCGTTGTTACCTACCCGCGTAGTATTGACAGCGTTATAAACGCTGTTTCCCCTCTATAAGTTGCACTCGCACTTTCTCATATCTGGGAATAATGTTTACAGATAACGGTTTATGGACTGAACATGTGACACAGAGCAGCTATAAATTATTAAGATCAGTTAACTTGTGGCTTAGCTTGCCACTGCTAAGGAAGGGAGGAGCCCTCCCTCTTATGCAGATTTTTATAATACAGTTGTGACCAAAAGCCACATACAGGGCAGAGGTATGGGGCATAAATAAGTGAAATTTTATTCAAGTGGAAGAAAACAGGTTTTACAGAAGAGTATTAGGGGTTCCTCTTTTCTCACCTAATTTTATTTCCCATAGTGAATTGAATATCCCGTATATTGAGGATTACATATACACCCCACATCCACTATTATGGCTCGCACTATGGAGGAATACGCAGGTAAGTCTCACTAAAGATATTATTCGAGATGTCCTGCATGTGAAAGAGGCAAGAGTATTCCACAGCTGGCAACCGTGGAATCTCGTCTACGGAAAGTAGGTTACCAGCACTTATTTGAAAACCTGAAAGGATCGCCTACCGTTAGTAAAAAGGAGCTTCAAATGGCCCTGTATAAAACTCTCAGTGCTGACAGATTGATGACTAAGGTTTTAAAGTTGAGCGTAGCAGTATATATAAATTTAGGAGTGGATAGATTACTGGATATGTATTTACGAAAACCTTTGGGGCGACAGGAGAGACATTTGTTGTTTCGATTCAGGGCTGACACTGTGAAATACATGCTATGCTTCTCCTTAGGATTTCAGGAAAATTTGGACTCCATCCCCTGCCCATGTATGGGAGTTCAGGCAAATCACTGCTACACTTTTTTATTCTTTTGTAGTTTTTACAGCATTTTTTTCTGTGGGAATGTTCTTGGAAACTGCAGTTCAGGCACGTATGTAAATGAACACAGACTAGCAGCGGTCTATTGTAGGCTTAAAGTACATGGTCTTGAATTTTAGTCATAACAATAAATATTGAATGTTAGTTTTTAATATTTAGTGGGATTTTAAAAGGTACTTTTGAGGACACCTCTGTAGCAGAAAACAGCAAACTGGATTGTATAAGTGAGGGTAGCGTCAGGGTTTTTAAATCATTAACATGACGGACCATCAAGTATGTTAGATTTGGGGGTCTCTGGTTGGCACAGGTAAGAACTTGTGACAAGCAGGGACCCTCTCCTCTAGTCAGGTTAAGGGGATAACCCTTTAAAATAACCCCTGCTCACCCTTTAGGTAGTGTGGCACAAGCAGACAAGGCTAATCTCAGGGCATCATAGGTTAAGCATTTGCAAAACACATACAGCAATCATAATGACCCACCACAAATGGACACCAGGCTGTGCTTTATAAAAATACGTAGACTTTATGTAAAATATCAATTCTTATGCAGGCCTAATTACAAGACCATAAATAACGTGGTTTACATGCACACAATACTATTATCTTAATAAGAGGTTTCTTGTAAATAGCTTTGGCTCAGGTTTGCACAGTTCTTAATCACGGGGGTGGCCCTCCGCCGGGGCAAAGGTGAAAGGAGGGTTTATCAATAGCGCGGACCCTTTGTTCCACTGCGGGCACCCGTTGGAGCGATGCGCATAGACAGTACCTGGCTTCTTGTAGCAAAAATGCGGGGCAACAGGAGATGTTCCACTGCAGTACCTCGTGGAGATCCGGCAGAGGAGAGGCGCCGCGGTGCGGGCGTCTAGACGGGCCCTCGAGGGGGTTCTGCGGAGGGTCCGGGTCTTAGGTGATCCTTTGTGGCGGCCCAGGTACCCCAGAGGCAGAGGTGCGGCACGGAGCGGCCTGTATGTCTTCCAAGGTACAGAGCGGCTCTAAGTGCGGCGCGGACTCGGGGGTGGGGGGGAACGGTACAGTGCTGTACACCTTCACATGTACGCACCGGGCTGGGGAAATCAAAAGGCTGACTTGTACGATGGCGGCCTACGAGCCGTATCTTCTTATTGCAGGCAGGATCTCCGGGGCGGCACTGCGGCACGGAGCGTCCCAGTACGACTCGTACCGGGCGGCTTCCCTTGTGCGGCGTGGCCCCAGGAGGTGGGGACACAGTGCGCTGGAGTATGCTTCGAGAGCATGCGGCGTACGGCCACAGTGCGATTTAGTACGCTTCAGGCGTACGTGGCGTACAGGCAAGTACAGTGAGGTTGAGTACGCTTTAAGCATATGTGGCGTATGGGTGGTGCGATGGTCTACGCTTCCAGCGTACGCGTCGTACCTTTGTGCCCTGAAGCAGCGGACGGCACGTTAGTAGCAAGCACGAGCCGTACTTGGAATCCTCACATGCGGTGTGCCTTCGGGGGCTGGAGAGTGCGGGCCATACTTTGCAGGGTACAAACTGGCTGGTTCGTTGCGGCTTGGATGCGGTGGCAAAGCGGCTCGAACAGGGGTGAGGGTGAGCACGGTGCAGTGCGGCCAAGTCAGGCTACGGTGCGGACTCCGGCTTGAGAGGAGCGGGGCCACACGGAGTCAGGCGGAACAGCACGGGCTTCAGGAGGGCAGGGTTTCGAGGCAAATTCAGCGACGGCTCCAGCGGCGAGGACACAGGCAGTCCAGCAACTCTCACTCAAAAGGCGGGAGAAGAGCCCAATGGTCCTAGGGCTCAGTTCAGGGGGCCAGCTCGCTTCCAGGCCCTCGGAGATTGTCTTGAGCACCAGTTCTCTTTAGAAAAATTAAACAAAGTCTTTGGAAAGCACCAAGTATTTGGGGGTTCCTTCCTCTCCTTTCTCAGCAAGGCACCAACTGCAGGCCAGTCCTCCAGGTCAGGGAGAGTCTTTCCTCCTTCAGCTTCTCTTGGTCCTTCTAGTCGGGCAGAGGTTCTTCGTGGTCAAAACAGGATCTAGTTTCTTAGGAGCAGGGCTCCTTCTTTTAAACATGACATCCTTTGTTCTTTCAGGCCAGGGGGGCCTTTGCCTAATCTGGTTCAGGCCCTGGGCACTTTCTTTTGCAGACTCTGGTCGCTCCTTTCAGTGTGCAGGGCAGGGACATCAGACGCTCCGCAGGAGGTGGAGCCAGCATTGTGGTGACAAGTACAGTCCAGGAGCACTCTGTTGACAGCCTTCCCTCTTTCTTGACCAGGTGCAGGGCAGAGTCATCAGTCGCTCCCCAAGGGGCGGAGCCAGCATTGTGGTGGCAGAGCACAGCCCTATTCAGAGTCAAGAGGCACTCCCTCCACCCATCCTGGTGTAATCCTTCTATTCCACACCTGTCAGTCCCAGCCTGTCCCTTGGAATTCCCCACCCCTGTCACACACAGAAACCAGACAGCAGATACACATCAGAGAAGAGGCGGGCTGAAATGGTTAGGCAAGCAAATACTAATTTTCTAAAAGTAGTATTTGCAAACACAGGATATTAAAATAAACTTTACCAAAAGAAGTATTTTATTATTCTGAGTTCAGGCATACTAAACTTGACTTGCTACCATGCTCTCTGAGTCTGCTAGGATTATAGAGTGTAATAATTCCAGCAGCCCATTCTGGCCTACAGAGAGTAGGTAGCCTTACAATAGTGAAAAACGAAAATGGCTGTAATTCACTATTAGGACATGCCACACACATCAGGGCTTGTCCTACCTTATGCTTACAATGCACCCTGCCCGTGGGCCTACCATAGGGGTGACTAATATGAAGATAAGGGAAGGTGTAGGGACTGGCAAGTAGGTGTACTTGCGCAGTCAGCATGACAGTACCAGACTGCACGCAGGTTCTGTAATGGCAGACCCTAGACACATTTTACTAGGCCGCTTCAGTGGGTGGCACAACCAGTGCTGCAGGCCCACCAGCAGCATTTGCATTTACCAGCCCTGGCACTCCTGGTGCACTTTACTTGGGACTGACAGTAAACTAAATAAGCCAATCATAGAAACCAATCAATGTATACACTTTTACATAGGGAGAGCATATGCACTTTAGCACTGATCAGCAGTGGTAAAGTGCCCAGAGTCATTATACCAACACAAACAGGCCAGAGAGAATATTGGAGGAAGGCAAAAAGTTCAGGGATGACCCTGCAGAGAGGGCCAAGTCCAACAAAGTAGATGTTAGTTTTTAGGTTTAAAGAGCCTGCGCTGCCCCACTCAACATTCTCATGTTTTGCTATTGGGAACGGGCACTGAGAAATTAGATATTGTTTTAAGATGTTACTTTTTTTTATGTGTACCTTTATGGTTTCCCCTGTGCAAACCGAATAAAGATAATACATGAAATGACAACCCTGCATGCATAATTTGGGTATGTCAGTGGGTGTGTCTGGGTTCAAGAGAGAATGGCTGGTGTGAGAGTGAATGTGTGTGAGTGTGCATGCATGCATGTTTGCTTACGAACTTCCCAATGTACCAAAGGAGGTAGAATCTCTTTTTTAGCTTTATAAACTACTATTATCAGTATATCCCATTACCTGTGATGAGATTACAGGGTCTAACGACTGATAATATAATGAAAGAAAGAATAACTCATCAACTCGCGTTACTGACAATATGGCTCTTTTTCAAAATGACACCATGAGATGACATAAATGAGTGATGCTGATTTGTACCTCCCTAACATCTCTCCTGGACAGCAAAGAATAGCCATTCAGGTATGTAAGCAGATGGCAACTGACAAGCAAGAAAAACTTTGTAATCTATTTAGACAGTATGGGGGTAGTCGCCTCCATAGAAATCCTGCCCCTCCTTCCTTTTTACCCCGTGGAAAAAAAGCGATGGAACAAGGGTTCGCGAAGGCAGGGAGAGAAAGGGTTGTTCTCTTCCACGTCCTCTTGTGTACAGGGAGGAATGCTGTAGAGGGAAGACGGGAGCCAATGGAAAGATGGAGAGGCAGAGCTAACGCCGAATGAGGAAGACCCGGAAGTGCAGCTGCGTCGTCTGGGACCGGAGGAGCGGGATCAGACCCCGAGTGAGGAGGAGAGCAACTCGGAGAACCAGTGCGCATTGGAACAAGGACAGCACGGAGAGGCGATCCAAAAAGTCGACCCCAACGTCGCGCATGACCCGGAAGAAGGAGCCGAGACCTGGTCGGAGGAGTGGTGGACGCCCCCGGAGGACACCTACGAGCAGTTGCGGCTGTTGCGGTACGTGACGCAGGAGAGAGTAAAGGGTGGGTAGTGAGGAGTACACAACATCACAGGGCACTGTAAATAATATTGCACGAGTTTGTGTAATCTGCACTGATTATACCAACCCCTGCGCATAAGCCCTTCTCTCTGAGCACATCCTCCTTTTATTTGTATCTTTTTCCCCCTTTTGCACCGATAGTCTCCAAACGTCAAGGTGACTATGAGCAGGTGTTTTCTCCACTACCGCTGGCGGTTTTCTTTTCTTTAAGTCATAACTTTGTGTGCAACCACCTAAAACGAGCCAGTTCTTTGTCCTGTACGACGGGTGCCCCGACTAAAGAAGGTGGAGGGTTCTTTTCCATTAGACTAGTGGCAACAGACAAACTGACCGCCCTTTCTCTCCTTCTTTCTCGAGCCTCCTGGGGTGCCCTACCAGATCAAGAACCCCGGACTACCCGAAAGGAAGACTACAACCACCACACCGGAGGGATAGAGAACCACTTATGCCTCTCATCAAACTGACTTACTGGTTGACTTTTAGGGGCATATGTATGTAATTTTCATTTTGTGATTCTCAAATAGCGATTTTTAAGGAATCGCTATTTGAGAATTGCAAATGGAATGTAGGTAAAAAATCGCATTTTTTTGCGAATTGCTAAAATTCCTTAATTGCGATTAGCAAATTGCGAATCGCAATTAAGGAATGAGTGTCCCATTCATTGCTATGGGCCAAGAGGCCCATAGGAATGAATGGGGATACATTCTCAAATTGCGATTTTCTATGAGAAAATCACAATTTGAGAATCGCAATTCCAAAGGTGCCAGGGTGTCCGAAGGACACCTGTTGCACCCCTGGAATGTGCATGTAAGTACATGTGGCACACATGCATGCCAAAAGGGCATGCCTGTGCACCACATGGCACTTTCCATAAAAAAAAAAAAATGCATTTAAACAGGAAATCGCAAAATACCATCTGCTTGGAGTGGGTGGTATTTTGCGATTCCTTAAGCCAAAATCGCAATTTTCGAGGCACCCCTACATAGCATTTAAGGAATCGCAAAATTGCGATTCCTTAACTGCTTGAGCAAAATAAGAAATCACATTTTTTGCGATTCCTTATTTTGCTAAGTGGCCCGTACATACCAAAACGCCGTTTGCGATTTGCAAACGCCGGAATTCTGCGAATTCCAGCGTTTGCGAATCACAAATGGCTTCCTACATATGCCCCTTACTTTCTTCAATAAACCCATTCACAATTGATCCTCGAATACGGCCTCCTCATTATTCCTTCTGCCCAACCCTCTCATACTTGGTCTCAGAAGTGGGATCAGCAAGGATGGAGGCCGCAATGCAGAAAATGGCAGAAGGCCAGGAAAGATTGGGCCGTGCTATGGAGAAGTTCCTGGCCGCGGCTGAAGAGGACAGGGAGAAGCTCCACAAATCCCTTTCTGAGCACAGCAAGACCCAGGAGACTGTCATCAACAGACTAGCAGAGACCCCTGGCCAGCAAAGGGGTCATACTGCTCTGCCTTCGGTAGTCCTACAAAAGTATGTTAGCGGGAAGACCCTGATTTTTTCTTTTCAAATTTTGAAAGGATGGCCAGGGCAGCAGGTTGGGCCAACAATAAGTGGGGCCAATGTCTGGGACCTCTTTGAACTGGGGACCTACAGGCTGCCTATCAGGCTGACAATCCACTGGGTCTTACTCCGTATGACGACCTAAACAAAACTATGCTGGAAAGATAAGGAATAGATGACGAGACCTACAGAATACGCCTCCAACAAATAAAAGAATGACCCCAGGAGACCACCAGAACCCTTTCCTATCGGGTTCAGGATCTGGACGACTGGTGGTTTAAACCCCTGACCTCCACTAAGGAGGACATCATGGAGAAAGTGTGCCTAGAACAGTTTTTGTCCACCTTACTGTAGGAGAGTAGGATCTTCTTACTATGGTTACCCCCACTTTTTGCTGGTGTTTCACTGTTTTTTTTACTTTAGTCTGGCTGGGGCGCTGCTAACCAGGACGCCAGCCTGGCTGCTTCCTCTCTAAATTGATTGCATGTACATTAGGTACACTCCAGATTGGTTACTGGGTTACCTTTGTGAGTCTCTAGTATATGGTACCTTAGGTACTGAGGGCATAGGTACCCCAGAGGCCTACCAGGGGTTGAAGCATGTATTATGCCACCCCTGGGAAGCCTTCTAAAATGGCACCACAGGTCTGCTACTGCAGCCTGAGTAAGGTGGAGCATGCACCCCTTACTGAGATATAGGCTACCTATATCTACCTTATATCACCTGCACATATGAACCTATAAGTCACTCCTATGGCAGGCCTTAACAATCCTGAAGGCAGAGTGCTTTGTTTTGTGTGAGAGGGTGCCCATGCATGAGCAGGACCCCTCTGCAGCTTTCAGAATCACTTCACTGTAGCTGTTCTGTGATGCATCCAGACCACATACTCTTAAGTGCATTATAACCTTGCGGTTAATGCTAACTTTGGAATGGCTGCATGAAAACATGTCGTGTTTGGTGTCAAACACTTTGGAATCCTAGCCCCTACCCCCCTTGCCCCCCCCCCCGCCGGTCCTGGCAGTGGGGGTAGAATTCCAATCCACCCTTCTAGAGGGAGAATACATGCACACACTTACTTAAACTGTAATAGTTTAAAAGAGCTCTGGCATCACAAAATGGATGCCACAGACACAGGTCTGACCTCCTGCTGCTGGACAAAACTCTGACAGCGGAGGCTTAGACAATAGGTTTCCTGTCACAGGGAGGTGTAACCACCTCTCCAGACAGGCTTTAGTGTATTGGGGCTGGGTGGGAGCATTCAGAGAATGTTTTTCAGACAGTGCTGAGGGCACACTTGGTGTCCATGTGCATACCCCAGTTCAAACTGGTTGCAGGGGCACTCAGCCCTGCTCTGGCCCGCAACTGGACAAAAGGAAAGGGGTGTAACCACCCTCACCCTGGGTCCTCCCATAGGTGGAGCCCTAGAGTTAGTCTAATCCCTAAACTTAGTATAACTATAGGAACCCAGTCCTTAGGACTTTAGGTTACCCTGGACAAAACTCTGCAATATATATCCTGGACCTTCGACATTCTATTTCAACTAGAAGACAGTAGAATCTCCCTTGGGGTCAAGGAGTGACTCCCCTGTTCAAACAGGCACCAAAGAAGCATCTTGCCGGTCTGAATTTCTGAGGCTCCCGCCGGATCCCAGAGGATTTGTAACACAGGACCCAGACTTCCAGACATCTCCGAGGCCGACACAAGATCACAGCTAAGCTGAGACCCGCAGCCATCACGAGAGACGTGGAACCGGAGCCCCTGCACACGTGCATATTTGCAAGTGCATCAACTTCCTGAGCTTTCTCGAAGTTGTGCATTGGGCCTTTTGTAGTCCAAGCCTCGAGCACCATCTGCACTGAAGATTGTGGGCCTACACTCCACAAGTGTTTCATGGGCCCCCTTCTAGCATTTCCACTCAAGGCTCCTTTGCGATCCCTGGTCTATCAACTGGTGGGTCCCCACGAAAGTAACTCTTTTTTGTTTCTTGGGCTTTCGTGGTTGCTCTAGATGTGCCCTGACTCCCCTCCAAAGGGTGAGTCCCTCAGACTTTGCTGCTTTGCACCGAAGCCAATCTTTGCTTTCTGCATGGGTTGCTGTTGCCAAGGCTTGTTGGGCTTAATCCGGATACCAACACTGCAGCACTCGACATCCTTTGCAGGACAGCTCTAATCCAGCTCCTAGTCATTGTCAATGTGTCCTAGTCCACGTGACTGAAGAGTCAAGCTTCCCCTTCTTCACCTATAATCACCCAACATTGGTTGGCATCTTCTCCTTGCCTTCCTGGTCACTGGCTAGTGACCCAGATGCTGTCCCCTCTGCTTTCAGGCTCTTCAAATCTTTGATCCACCCTTGGAGACATCTGGACACTTTACACTTGGTCGCCTGCAGCACTTTTCTGCAGCTCGCCATTGAAAACGACAATGAAACCCGACACCAAAAGACAGCTATGCACCCGGCTTCCCTGGGTGAGGTAACTTGAGTACTCCGGTGCTCCCATGGGCATTGACTATAGAACTACCTAGTTCTAAAGGGGTTTTGTCCTAGTCCACTCCTAAGTGTCCTTAACTTGTAATTTTCGAACCACAACTTTCCCCATAGAAGTTAATGGTAATTCGCGGCTGTGTTTAGACACTGCACATGTCCCCGTGGGTCCCCTGTGTCACTACCTTGGGTGGTTCCTGGTGGCCCCAGCGGTTCTAAAGGCTCTAGGCCTTGTATATATGTCAGTTGTGGTTCTTATACCACTTTCTTAGTATATGGTTTGTGACGCCCCTTGGGCTTATCATGTATGGTGCTAATTTACTGTGTGCTAAATAAATTTACTTGTGTACTTTTGCCACTAGTCTCATAAAGAGACTAGGGGGATGTGTTTAGAATAAATACATATATTTTATATATATACCTGGTGTGGTTCTCCTTACATTCCTTCAAGACTTAGCCTGAAGGCTGTTCTCCACTAGGATAGCTTTCTATAAGGTTGTCTTTAACCTACCATCAATAAGGGGTAATTTGGACTGGTGCAAGGTGCCCACTAGAATTGTGGACAGCATATGCCAGCCCAACTTCTCACACTTACACCCACCCATACAGAAGTGGGTGTGGCAGCATAACGGTCTAACCTTTGACCGAGCTGAGAGTGCAGGCGCGTTCAATCGAACCCAGGAGCTCCAACGGGGTCGGGATAAACATCCATGGAAGCACCCAAGTGGATGCCTTTCTAAGACAACCAAACCACCCCTCCCCGAAGACAGGACACAGTAACCCAGTTGCCTGGTCCTTTGCCCGTTCCCATATGACCCTTACCCCACCCTGGTCCCCACTGTTTTTCTTGTGGGGGTTT